>NW_008824676.1:4338471-4352688 GCF_000699105.1 Pygoscelis adeliae
AGCCCCGCGGGCTCCCTCGCCCTGCTTCCCGGCAGCTGCCGTCCAGCTAGCGTGGGTAACAGCTGCCAGTTAGCTGGGTCGCAGCTAATGACGTTACGCTGCAGTCTGCAGCGCTCCAGAAGGGCGAGAGCTGTTTGATACATTCTGCTCGATGCAGCGTTTAAGGCGGGTTCTTTTTCCTGTCAGAAAGTTTTAATAAAAGCAGAAAAGGCGGCTGTATGTGTCAGCACCTGAGAAGCGGGGTCCTGAGCCGGGCTGCAGCTGTTGAGTGCTGCTCGTGCCAGAGCGCTGTTCTGCTCTAGAAATACTGTTGATGCTTCGTTACGGTTCAGTTCCATTTCTCCTATTTATTCAGCTTCGCTTCAGAGACCTCCCCTCCTCTTCCTAGGCAGTCCAGCCTCGTTCACTCAAGAGCATTTTTCTACTTTTTTTTTTTTTCTTCTTTCTTCTTCTATGTCTTCCTGTCTTTCCCCTTTTCAATGGTGTCGTGGTCCGGTATTCTTTCATTCTGCTTAATTCTTCTTCCCCTTGACAGAAGGGGCCTGACAGCGGGTTATGTCCTCCTGTAACTCGCCTGGAAACCTCCCAGAATGTTTAGTTATGTCTGAAAGTGAAAAAAAAATGCTGCACGAGTAGCAAACAAGCAGTTTCTTCAGCCTGAAGGAAGAATGAGGATATAACAATTGCAAAACATCAGCACAGAATGAAATATAATTTAAAACAATTCTTAATTAGTTCAAAAGACTTTTGTATCGACGAAAGAGTGGTAATTTCATTCTCAGGAAGACACTTTTTTTTGGTATTGCTTTAATTCCAGCGTTTCCACTGATACACTGTACAGCTGGAATTTCTGTTACTTGGCTCCACACCCCGTACACGTCTGGTGGGATGCGCGCTCCCGCTGTGCCCCCCCTGCACCAGACTGCCAGTGGTGGGATCCCTCTCTCCTCACTCCTACAGCTTCCACGATTGTCACGTCTGAGAAAACGTGCCGCTTGACAGAGACAGAGGGAAATCTGCATCTCCCATCTCCTGTCTGTGTTACGTCACCTGAGTATCTGCTTGCCTTTTGGCCAGATTTTGTAAGTTCCCGGCCGTGCCTGCAGGGACACTGATTGGCTTGACTGCCTTATCTAGAGGGAATTCCCAAAAGAGAATTCACTTCAGGATGATCCAAATCCTTTTCACTAGTAGTAGCAAACAGTTGTTTACAAATTACTCCACTGGATCCCACTTCCCTGGGTGTCTTAACAGGAGAAAGTGTGTTTACTGTGCATTTCCCACTGAAATCAACAGGAAAAAATGTTGATGAAATGGTTGCTTGACTCCCGAAATGTGCTCTCCTTTGCCAAAAGGTGCTACCGTCACACGAGGCACGGCTGGGGAAAGATTTCTTGACTCCTAAGTGCATCTGTCTGCAACCGCTCCGGCTGAAATAAAGGTTGTGAGACTAATGCACAGTAGTTCTTGGTGAAATTCTGTTGGTTTTCTGTTATGGCAGGTTCTGTTATGGTTTTTTTTGATTGTAATTGTGTTTATTTAAACTATTTTGAAATCTCTTTCGAAGCTTATTATTACCCCTAAAACTAAATCTGTCAAAGTTGCACCAGCATTACAATTTAACCCTACATGATAACTTCACTCACAAAACTAAGAGCTTCTACCTGCACCTCAGCAGAAAATTAGGTAAATCTTTGTCACTTCTTTCACCCTTAAATGTATGTAATGCATATACACAAAAGTTTTACTGATACAGTGAGAACTTTAGTGTTAAAAATCCAGTTGCCAGCATGAACTAAAGGTCTGTAACATGAAATGCTGCTACCATTTTTAGTGTGCTTGCTATGGCAAGATGTTGGAGGTATGTGCTGGACTACTTGTGGAAGTTAAGGTGACTCTGCAGTAATTTTCTAGAAGAAGTAAGCTGCTCTTTGGAGAAAACACAATTATTTTCATATAAAATGGAAAGATGAAATTAGTATAGCAATGTTTGAGCCAGATCACGTGCCTTTTAGATTTGTCATAAGGGTAGCTTTCAGGGGACGCTGAGCGAGGCTGTTGTAAATGCTTTGGAGTTTTGGCCGTATCTCTCTCAGTTTATGCAACGTGAAGGAGGATGCAACCCAACACTGACAGGTGCTTCTGGACTCCGCTATGGTATAAATACGAGAAAATAACATAGGGCTGACTTGCAATATCAGCTCCCGCTTCAGGTGGCCTGTTCTGTTTTGTTCTTTTCCTGCTCTTCTCTCTCCTCCTGTCCTTGCTTTACCTCCTTGCCCATACTCGCTTTGCCTTCCCGGTAAGACCGCTTGGCTCTTTGCCTTTGTTGCTGTGGGTCCTGCAGGACCGCCCTTGCTGCTTGCAGCACCCCTTCCGGCAGTAATTCTCCACTAGCCCTCTCAGCTCGCCTTTCCCAGTTGCCGATCTCATGCCCTTAGCACACACCCCGCTTCTTAATACTTCTTAGTGCACCTTCCTTCCCGTGACATCCGGGCTGCTTTTGCTCCATGAAAGCCTCTCCGCGTGGCCATTCCCAGTGCGCCTGCCAGTGCCTGCTCCGCACCACCTATGGCCAATCTTACCCTGCCACCTCCTCGGTCATTTCTGGATCCTCCCTATCTGTTCCTCCCCTGCCCACCCTGCCAGCCACTCCATCCCAGGGTGCTCCCAGCTCTGCCTCCCCAACTGCCATCTTTCTTTGCTTCTTTTAACCAGCTCATTTCAACTTCAATTTCCAGAGCAATCCTCTGCAGCTGCTCTTCTCATCAGTCTGCTCTTCTGGTCCCTTGGGAAACCTGCTCATTCTCCCTCCTCCCGCATTAGTGTCTCCTCTCACCCCTGGGGTTTGTTCCCACCATATCAGTGCTTGTCTTCTGCTGTCGCCGTCCAGGTGCCACAGGACCTTCTGGCCTCGCAAGTTTCACGTTATACGCTGACCAGCTGCAGTCAAAGTGCACAGAATGGCTGGGGCTGGA
The DNA here is from genome assembly GCF_000699105.1 of Pygoscelis adeliae. Classification (NCBI taxonomy): domain Eukaryota; kingdom Metazoa; phylum Chordata; class Aves; order Sphenisciformes; family Spheniscidae; genus Pygoscelis; species Pygoscelis adeliae. Next base: position 4,341,450 of record NW_008824676.1, read on the forward strand.
CTGGTAGATCAAAATCCTGTTATACTTTCCCTCTTCAGGGTCTTCAGATGAGGTCTGGATGCTGATTGTGGTACTTGGCAGGGAGTGTGGGCTCTGTAAGAGACTGGCTGGTGGCCTGGGGGTGATAGGGATGTAGCCGGAGTGAAGGACGTTGTGTGAGAGGGTGGAGAGGGGCTTCGCTGTGTCTGTCCTCCACAGGCAGGCTCGACTGTCATCTCAGTGGCGTGTCCTGTAGCAGCATTGCTAGCAGCTGGCCTTGGGTTGGGAGAGAGCAGCCCTCGGAAGTGGGGAGATGCCCATACCCTACGGGAGCTACGTGTCCCCCCACAGACCTTCAGTCCCTTCTGAGTGCACAGCCAGGAGCCCTGCATGTGCGTTGAACTGCCGTACCCTCCCTCCCCTTCTCCCCCTGCACTGACATAGCCTGCCCTGTGCTCTGCCTGTGAACTGCAGGGCAGAACTGTCAAAACCACCTCCCCAAAAAATAATCTCTGCTTCAGAGGCTGGAAAATGTGACAGCTCATTTTCATACGCAGAGCGATGCAGTGGGTGTCTGAAAGCAGCTGAGGCTGAGCGGGTGGCCAGGGAAAGGCAGCTCTGAAATGGCAGGAAAGTGGCAGCCGGGGAACACGAGAGGGAGGACGGAAGGAAGGGAGCAAACCAAGAATGTGGAGGGGGCGGAAGGAGGGCCGGAGGCAGCAGACGGCGAGTTCAGGGCAAGAGAGGGTTGCACAGTGTGGGGCTATTCTCTTTTCCCTGGCAGGCCTTCTGCTGCTTGCGTTCATTTATTAACAATTGGAAAAGTGTCTCTGCAGTTGCAGAGCTTTATATATCAGATAACTGGGGAGGTGGAGCATATAATCAGCAGCAAGGCAGCCTGTCTTCTTTTTTGTCTCCTTTAAGTTCTTTTCCGTTCTTCTTCATACCCCATTTTCCTCACACATCCCAACCTTAGGAAAAACCTGCTTTGTCCTGGTTCTGCAATTGCTTATTAGAATACCAGGTGAAAACCAGAACTTACTTGTCATTGAGACTTCAGTTTATGGGTTTTAGTTTGCTTTACCAGTCTGATTGCCAGATGGAGCGAGTCCTGTTTGGCTGGCAGCGCCATGTTCCTCCCCAGCCCTACATGATACTAACCCCAGTTTCTGTGTACGTGCATTTCACACAGTATTGCTCACGGCCCTTTTTCTCCAGAACATTTGTGGCTGTTCCTGAGTCACCGCAGTTCCAATCCTGCCGTGCCTGCTCAGCGCCGTTCAACGGAAGGCTTCGGAGGCTGTTAGCAGTGCTGATGTTTGCACTGCTGCCATAGGAGACAGCCTGGCAAGGGGGGGGGGGAAACCTCAAACACCCCTAATGAAGCCTAGGACAGGTAAGAGAAACTCTTTTTGGCAAGTGAGCGGTTTTCAGTGAAACTGATTTTCTCTGGCAATCACTGGAAGCAGCTAAGGGATCACTGTCAGTTCACATGTATTTGTATTTTCCGTTCAGTTTCCCAGAGAAGCTGGGGATGTGGTTTTATGCCACCCAGGAGAAAACGGACACGTCGGGGTTTTTCATTGGGAAGATGTTTAGGATTTTGACTTTTAAGCACGCGTGGGTTATTTATGTATGCCTATTACACTATATCTTAAGTTTAAATTTCCCAGAAAACCACTTATCAAGCCCGCAGGTCATATTCTTCTGATGTGGAAAGCTAAATTGTCGTGGGATTGGGAAGACAAATTAGGGAAGAGAATTGGCAACACAGCTGGTAAATCACTAGCCAGCTGTGTAACTGCAGTCCTCTCCAGCAGTCTAGGGACTGAGGCTAAGTCAGGCGAAACTCCAGTCTCCTGAATTTCACCCTGTTCTTAAGAAATACAGCTCTGTTATCTGTGGCTTATCTCGGCTTTGGCATGTGGAATTAAGAAGGCGTTTTAAGTTGTTCCTTTATCCTAAACTCTTGGCTTCTACATACTAATAAGCAAGAGCCATTTTCCACTTCTTGTGACGGGACATCAAGGGGTGTTTTTAACCTCTGATGTTAGACATATACTTGTTTCACAGAAAACTGTGGGGTAGATGGTTATTTTAGTCAGAGCAGAAAGAACCTAGGTGAGTAAGTGATTGCTTCGGTACCCTCTAAAGATTGTGAGAGATTTTATATTCAATTCCTTCAGTGCAGGATCAGGTTGTACACCAACCAGAACTTTCCTCAGGTCCTGTGGCTGTCACAACAACTGTGTTTCTTCTCAGGACACTGGACAGGATGATGGTACCGTCTACAGTCCTGCTTCTCATCTATCTTTTTGGAAGGGCAGCCAGAACAGTTGTCTGGTCAGCTCAAACCAGCCAAGTCGCATACTCGCTGCATGTCTTGGTCCAAGAAATCCTGGGAATTCTCTATAGTGGAAATCAGGAGTTAATATTGGAATGATTTGTTGATTCTTTCCATGTAGATCATGCTTCCTATTTCACTTCACATGGTGTGACCACGTGTATATTTTTGTTTAGTATCTTGTGTGGTCTTCCTTCACTTGTGCAATGCTGGTGGTTTTGTTGATACCTCCAGTAAAGGGCAACGTTGTTGGGTCCTATGCGTGTTGTGGAGATGTGCCATTTCACAAGAACATGGATACCTTTGGAGAGCTGTGGAAGCGTATGGCAAAGTGGCATTGTTTATTTGCAGGTGGAGCTGGGAAAATATCAGAAAACACAACTGAGAACCTTTTCTGCTTGCGAGGATGACATATGGGTCTGTGCATTCCACCACTTTGAATGGTGTATTTATTATATTCAGAGTTTTCCTGGTGTCATGATTTATTTAACTATCTAGTATAAAACCTAACTGATCAATCTGAATTTCTGCTAACAAAATCAGATACTTAGACGCTGAACTGTCAGCCAGTAAGATGAGGAGACAGCCTCTAAGCGCTGTAGCATGAGCTTGTGTAGCTGTAGCTAACAAAGCCACCTGTGCGTGCTACAATCAGATAAATGTTTTTCCCGATGGAAGCATTAGAAACACATTTGTGTGCTTTTTCATGCCAAAACAGAATTTACTTTTTACACAGTGACTTAATGGCTGCTACATTTCAAGAGTTCTTCTGATGGGCTAAATCCTGGAGGTATGAAGGAGATGAGTTGGTGGTGTGGCCAGGGCATCTCATGTGACATATCAATATGGTATAGAAGTCAGTAGGGACAGCTTTGCCTTTCCTCCTAACACAGGTAACAGCATTTCTACACCTCCCATTATAGGTATTTTGATAGAATTCATGTGAACAAAGGTCCTTCTTTTCTTTAAACCTATCTACCTTTAACAATTTTTGAACTATTGACTAGTTTCAGCCCCATATGACAGATGAGATAGAGATGTTAATAGCTCCTGCAGTGTTAATTTGCTGATGCTAATATTTGAGCCCACCCCCACTGCATACCTGTTAGTTTATACTCAAGCAAGCAAATGGTCTCTGGATAGGAAAATGCAGGTGCAAAAATGCAGGTAGTGTGTCCTACATACAATACAGGCTAAACTGCATCCAGTTTGGCTCCCTGCACCCAATACACTCCTCCCGTATGCGTCGACAGGCCTTGAGCTCTCCCATATCCCGCTGCTGTCTCTTGCCAAATGCCTGGCTCACATACCACGCCCTTGGCATCCTGGTACAAAACACACCACTGGCATGCTGTTAAGCAATCTGCTCGCTATTAGTAATTTATTTCTTTTTTTTTTTTCCCCTTAAGATGTCACAGGAACTGAGTGCAGAGGGCACACTTGAGGGACCTGTGGAGATCAAGGCCTTGTGTTTCATTTGAAGAGACGTCATAAGAGTCACAGCTTTGCTGCTCAGATAGTCTCTTGGCAGGAATATAAGGATTGAGCAATATTACTTTAAGTTTTTAAAAAAGAGCCTATATGAAAGCCAGCTTTGGTGCTGCTCAGTGCAAGTATCTCCACTGTGATCTCAGGTCTACGTGAGGTGCTGCAGCGGAGATCCCTGTTTAGTCTCCAAACGCACGATGTGCAGAGGTGGTATTGGCTTTGTAAGAGACCACGGGGAGGGAACCCCCATCAGTGGGGTTGCCCTCACGACCAGAAAAACTTGCCCAAAGATTTTCATCAGGTGCCAAACCCCTGGACTTTGCAGATCCTTGTGGAGCAGTTTAGCTGGAGATAGTGCAGGTTATGCAACATGCAACCCGTTCCAACCACCTGTGTGGCAGCAGGGTGTTGGCATCTCACCGCTCCCTGACATCGCATACTCGTGTGGCTCACTGTGCTCTTGCAGCTCAATTTTGGGGACATAAACCTCATTCCCGCAGCTCCCCATGGGAGATAGGCGCTTTGGTCTTGCAGCTCACTGTTGGAGAGAGTCACCTCTGTCCCGCAGCTCATCCTTGGAGACACGCTGCACCTTGGTCCCACCGATGTTCACTCTGCAGGAGCCACAGTAACAAGGAGAAGGGACCATGTGGGCCCTGTTTGAGGTGACATGCAGAGTGGCACCCTGACCTCATGGAAGCTCTTCTAGAAGAAGAGGGCACTGGCTTGTCCATAGTAGACAGGGAATGCTTTACCAATAGGATCTGGCAGTGCAGATTGAGCCCGTGTAGCTGGTAGGTATGGTATCCACAACTCTGCAGGGATTGCCAGGGTGGTGGCGATTCTCTGGTCCGTTGAGATGGGGACCCAGTGAGTGATGTGCCGGAGTTAAAGGGCTGGCAGGCAGCCTTGTAAAGACCTCATCAATCTGAACCCGCCCATGACTGCTGTTTCCCCGGTCCAAAGTCTCCTCTCCATGGGGGGAAGAAGGGATGGTGGATGAGGTCAATGCCTGGAAGGGTGTAGATGTGTAGGCACATGTCTGTTGCAAAACAGCCATGGAGGGCTGTGCAGTGTGGCCTGTGCTAGTGAGTGCACTGGGATGGGAGGCCGAGGAGGCCTGGGGCGGTGGGAAGTGCACTGGCATGCTCCCGCTCATCTTTTCTGGGGGTGCAAATCATCTGTTCTATAGGACCCTTGTGAGCAGCTGGGAAGCGAGCCAGTTTGCTCTGTTTGACCCTGAGCCCAAGGTTGTTCTCGGGTTCAAATAGCAAAGTGAATATAAATGTACCCAGAGTCACTATGGGTGGAGTTCATCTAAGATTAGGTGCTTATAACACAGGCGTCTGTTTTTATAGCTATTTTTATAGTCAGCGGAGTACTAGTAAATACAAACCACAGGGTTCAGGCGTGTTTCATTTTTCCCTAATGTGGGATGAATTGTACTCTGAGCTCTGTTGACTCTGTCTCCTGTAATGGGAGCCTGGGCAACTACCACAGGTGGGTGAATCTACAAAGCAGGTGGAGTGAGGTGAGGTGGATCTCACCATGAGTGCCTACAAGGCCGCTGAGAACCATCAGCTGGGCCGAGGAGAGTTTTGCGGAGGGATGGACCGAGCGAGCTCAGGCCTGCCTGTTTGCTGGCTGCTTGGCGTGCAAGCGTTCACATGCGTGGCTGCAGTTCGGACACAGCGCAGACTGCCCTTTGCTGCCAAGAAACTTGCGTAAAAACTGTGGGGAGAGAGGAGATACTATCATGGGGTCTCAAATTTAGGAGAAGTTGAGGAAGCCTGAGGATCTTGCAAGGGCACAAAGGAAGTGGAGAAGAAGGGATACTGTAGCTATTGAGACGGGGCACATAGGGGATGGTTTCAGACCCTGCAGGGAACCAGGCTCTCCCAGAGCAGCTGCCCCAGGGAACAGCTTGGTTGCCTCTATCCTGTGTCAGAAGCTTCCATTTTCCCCCATTCCCCTTTGATGTGGTACGCAGCATGGCAGCTGACTGTCACCGTCTCTCGGAAGTTTGCTCTACTGAGGGGCAGTGACTCTGTTCTGCTGGGTTTTTAGAAATGTACTTGTACACCATGAATCTCTTCTTAGGCTCCTGGGTCTGTCTCTTTGGGTGTAGCCATAAGACTGGGGTCAAAGGCTTTGTGATCCCTGCAGTTTTCAGAGCTGATTCAGAAGCATAGCTTGTATTTAAAAATAATAAAAAAAAGTCAGCAGAAGGCTTGCGTGTAATTAGCTCCGTTCTCCCAGGAGAGAATTGACATTCATTTCTCACTACTTCCAGAAATATTTGGTTTTGTGAAATGTTTTTTTCTTTCCCTTTCAACATTTTTCTGGTATTTTCCTGTTGCTGAGTTACCTTGAGGTGGGTTTTGCCGGTAAGCTCTGTTTCTACACCAAGAGGAATGGCTGAAGCTTGACTGACGCGTTCATTTTCAGCATGAACTTCCATGAAGCCTTTTCATGGGTGCTGTTGAAAAGTGACTGTCTGGTTTGCAGTAGTGGCAGGACAAAATGATTCTTGCAAAATACTATTTCATCTCCCTTTGTTTAGGGACTGAAAATGCAGATATTGGGCAGAAAGAAAGAGGGTGTAATTCTGCAGTTGTTGATCCTCGTGCAGTGAACTGTTTTGAGCAAGGACTGAAAGGCGGAATGTGAAAGAGAGATCCTACCAGAAAAAAGCTTCCATCCAGTTGTTGGTTTCGAGAAACACTCCTGAAGACCATCTTTATTTATTTGATGGCACCAGTTGAAAAAAGAAACATTGATGTTGTAATGTCTGTGTGTGTACATGTGTTTGTTTTGCAGCTGGAACAGTTTTAACTATCGGAAAACAGCTACATCCCACTCTGCGCGGTCAGGATCATGCACTTACCAGGAACCATCTTCAGAGCCCTTCCAAAAAAGGACATTTCCAGCATTGATGTGAGTGTGGGTGGAAGAGAAAGCAGCGAGTGAGCATCGGGGGGTTCTTGTGCCCGCAGAAGGCTTTGTCAGATAAGGTGGGTCACATTTTCCACATTTCTATTCTCCTTGTGTATTCAGCCTTCTGCTGCACGAACCTGGATGCACAGGTGGTGGATGCCATCCTCGTGCGTCCTGTTCATGACCAGTGAGCGCTGGCTGGGACCAGTGCTGGAGCATGAGTACAGACAAAAGGAGGAAGGTGGAAGCCCCTTGGCTTCCTTTGTCCTCAGGAAGCTTTGATGTTAACCTCAAATCCAGGTCAACCTCATGAGACCGTGTATGTTATAAGCTGTAATGTGTAGTTCTCTGGAGCAGGTAACATCTGTAACAATTCTCCAGAAAGCTCCACCTGCTTCTCAGTCAGGCAAAGGACTTCAGGTTCCCAGGACTTCTTGCTTCTGGAGAAGTCCTGGGAACTCCTAAAGCTGGTGTGACACCCCCTTCTCCTCCATCCCAGCATTTTCTGCCCTGTGTGAGCTGCGTTGTCACGTATCGTCAGTCTGCCACAGTTTGGATCTGTTTCCTTACATGCAGTGAATTAAAGGCTCAGATTTCATATAAGAGCAGCTAGAGGTGGTGTGAATGCTTGCAGTCGTAGTGAAATCGGTGATAGGCCATCCTGGTCAGCATACCTGTGGAAGGCAAAGCTGAGACACTGACGTATGTATATGTAAAGTAAGACCGTGTCTGGAAAGCATCTGTTAAACTAAAGAAACACAGCATAGCAACCCATGCTGAAGGAAGCTTTGTGGATCTGAAATGGGATGACACAGATGATGATAGAGGAAAGCCGCATTTTTTAGGAGCCAGACCTATGTGTGGCCCTATGTGCACAGACCCCTCTCCCCTCTTTGGGATGACTATTAATAGCATGGGGTCTGGCCAGCCCAAACTCAAATGGTGTGTGGGTCTGTTTGGTTACTGCAGAACTATTTGGCAACTCTGGGTGAATGCCCCTAAATAATCCTGCTGGCACCAGGTGTTGGAGAGCTTGAGGCTTTAGAAACTTTTGGGTCAAATTTACTCTTGTTAAATAAACAATGGGTGTTGATTAGATCATATGACAGACCAACCGAGCACCCTTTCAAATACTGCAACTCATTGGAGTTCATTTTTGTGTATTTAGGTACTCAGAATCCCTAGAAATAGTTGCTTTGGTGAAAGAACTATTAAGTCTTTTACTCATGCAACTATATATACTTTTATATGCATGGCCCTGCGCACACGGATAGGAGGATTTTTGAGGCTGCTTAAAGGATTTGGATGCTCACTTTGTTTGGTTTAGTTGGAGACTTGAATCCCTTAGGCAGATTTGAAAATCTCAGCCATAATTCTTTGCTTATTTTAGTACATCAGGGCAAGACCTTTTCCCTGTTAAAATAATTTCTAAGTACTCCTTTCTTGCTGCCATAAAATAAAAATAAAAATGTGTTTAAGTGGAATTTTAAGAAGTGTTTGTTTCTCTAGACGTATCCATTTGTCTTACTCATTTGCTGTTTTGTTTACTGAGGAAGTTCTTAAGTCACAGTCTGTCTATATTTTGTACTGAGTAGAGTAGCAAGGAGCTTGTCAGCACTAAACATACAGATTTATAAATGCCTCTTGTTATGATTATTTATACAGCTTAAATGTCCTGGAAAGGTTTTCTCATCTTAAATCTCTCAGCAGTACAATTACATATCTGGCCTCCAAATATATGTCAGGAAAACATCATATGGCCCTGCCAAATGCAATACCTGCATATGCACGCGCGCGTGCGCGCGCACACACACACACACACGGTATTGGTTTGCAGCGGGGGGAAAGAAGCGAGGAGTGAAATATGTAAACAGAGTTTAGTAGGTGAAAGGCTGCAGGGGCCACGTGTGCTCTGTTTACGTGGGTCCCGAGCGGGAAGCGCTCATGTTGCACAGGCAGTTTTGTTCGGGCAGGAAGAGGAGAGCACAGCCTGTCTCGGTGTTGCTTCCGAAGGCACCTTGTTACGCTAATCCCCGTGTCTGGCGAGGTCGTGCTTGAAGCTCGGAGGAGCTGCAGCGCAGGGCGTACCGTCCCGGTGCCCTCTCAGCTGCTCTGCTGCAAGTAAACCATCAGCCCCACCTCGGGGGAGGCCAGTGCAAGCAAGGGGCTGCTCTTCAGGTCTTCTCCCCTGTTGTCTCCCACGCGGAAGCAGCTGTGGTCAGGTGGACGCCAGCCTCCTTGCCCTGTTAGTCAGGCTACGCAGTGCGGTCTCGGGCTGCGCAGGGTCAGCGTTGCCTTTCTGAGCTGCCTGGGTGATGGAGGAGGTGAGCTGACGGACTGCAGTATGCTGGAGCAAGCCCAAGTGTGGGGGAAATGAATCCATCCTCAGACCTGACTTGGATCTTGTTGCCACTCTTTTAATATTGGGTTTGACTTCTGGTTTAGAGTGACATTTTCCTGTTTTACGCCCACCGAGGAGGGGATTTCCTTGGGAGTAACACACCAAAATAAACAGAACTCTGTGGAATTTGCTTTTACTCAGAGTGAGCAAGGACTGGCGGTGCTTTAGGCACACATGAAGGAAGATGCAAATTAAAGGGTTTAGACAGGTTTTTAAATGTTACTTTGCCTTCCTGCGAGTATTGAAGTGCCATGGACCTTAGATTTTATTTTGCTTGCAAGTGCTGGAAATGATGCAGGTGTTTTGTTAAAGAAAATGTTCACAGACCATTGTCCCCAGAAGTTTATCAAAGGCTTTTTTTTCCCCCTGTTTCCTCTCCGGCTTCAAGAACAAGAGCCGACAAGTCAGACTCCAGGCCCTGGAAGGACCGCACGCCCCGCAGCTGGCCCTGCGGCAGGAAGAGCTGACTACTCCCATGGAGTGCCAGCCACCTGCCTGGAGCACCAGCACCTTCTCCTATGCTCATACCCTATAGCTTTTTTTTTTTTTTAAATTGTGGCCTAGGATGTGGCCTGGATCACGCTCAAGAGAGGAGCCTGTGGCCATCCCAGACGGCTGTGGTACCTGCTGTGGGTGTAAGCCCCTCTGCAGGACTTGCTCTGCCGGGCTGAGGACGTGCTCCCTTTGCACGCTCCCAGACATGCTCTGGTTGGACTCTGGTCGAAGAGGAGTGGCCATAGAGCAGGCTGGAGGCGTCTGCCCCTTCCCCAGGGCTGGCCCTGCTCCCTCGGTGCCCACCGCAAGAGCAGCCACGTGTTCTGTCGGGGCGATAGGGAGTGTCTGGCAGCTCCTCTCCGCCCTGGGTGGGAGAAGTCTCTGCTGTGGGCTGAAAGCACCGACAGCAGATGCAGGGAATGACAGCTCGGTGGCTGCGTCCATCGTCCTTCAGGAGCGCCTGCAGACCCGGTTGGTTACTCATCCACAACTCGTGCCAGCTCTGGAGAGGCCTGAAGGAGACGGGCAAACCACCACGTCACCCTCCTCCTTTGCTGTTCCTCTGCGGGCACAGGACAGCCTGTGAACCACGGTTGCGAAACCCCATGATCACTGATTTAAAAAAAAACAAAACAAAAGCTAGAATCATTTAATAGGCCTGTCCCTGCTCATCCTGTCCTGTGATTTACAGACAGCACAGAAACTTCAGATGAATTATGAACTAGGTACCAAGCCAAACACTAGGCTTTCATCTGGAGCATTACAGTTCTGCTGCTTGCTTTTATCAGTTTGCTCAACAGGGCAAGAGAGCACAGTGCAGAAGCTGAATTCCTGTGAAAAAATTAACAATCTACTTAATGCTGAAACAATGCCTTCCGACTTGCTGTCAGGGCCTTCAGCTAGTTTGAGCTTAGCTTATTCCAGACCAGGCTGCTTTATATGTCATGGCGCATGTCCTCAACTTCACCCTTCCATTGTACGGCTTATCTGAAACCCTGCTCCTGGGATTTGCGGTCGTTCGTTCAAAATTAAAAATGAGACAAATAACCTTAGGTCTTAATTGAGTGCATAATCAGTAGAAGCTGGGAACTGTACTGGGTAAAGAAATGACTGGTTTATCGAATGTCTGTCACGAGGACATGCCGCAGAAGTGTCCCAAAGCCCAGCGTTGTGTGTGTGTGTGTGTAAAACATAGGTATAAACAGAGGGCTTGCAAGACAACATGTTTTAAGGTGAAGTTGCTACAGTATGAGACAAACCCCAGAAGCCCGAAGGGACAATGTCAATGTGAGTTTGGGGGATCTTAAGTAGTCACTGGAAAGGCAAAAAAAATGCACACATAGAAAGAAAATGTGATCGTGTGGGAACAGGCAGCTGAAGCGAGCCCGGCTGCCCTCTCTCCACACCCTGCCAGTGCCAAGGGCAGCACACGGGGCACAAGGGCTCAGCCCACGGCACAGGGAGCCTGCGCCAGCTCCTGGAAAAACCTGGCGCTTCAGGGGGGAAGGTGCCGCAGTGAACTGCGGGAGGCTCCGGCGTGGCAGGGAGCAGCGGGGGCAGGGCAGCCCCCCTCCCCCCCGGCCCCCCTCCCCCGG
>NW_008824676.1:4352820-4354209 GCF_000699105.1 Pygoscelis adeliae
TCTGCATTCTTGCACACGGTGGCTTGCGGACACCATCTCGTCGTGGGTGCTTTAGTCTTGCATGAGTGCACGTTAGGACACTTGGCAGGTGAGACAGAGCTCCCTCCTCTGAAACTTCCCTAACTCTGGCGTCCTCCGGGGTTTTGCACCGGGGCAGGAGTTTGTTCCTGCTCGAGCTGCATCCAGCGTAACTGGCCTGCAGATTTAATAGAGGTTTGATGTCAAAGAAACCCCCCACTCTGAGAGGGGGGGGTCATCTCATGATTGCCAGTGACTGCTTGGGCCAGGAACAGCTTTGCGTGGCTGTGCAGGGCTGGTACCCGGAGCTGCAGCCCCACGTGCTTGCAGCCAGGTGAGCAGCACCGGCAGATCTAGTCCTGAGCACCGAGGTCCGGAGCCAGACCTGTGCACGGGCAGTGGGACAGCAAGGGCACTGTTGGGCTTCACGTACCTGCCCTTTAATAGCCGGGCTGCAGATGACTCCTCTTAGCTTGCTAACAAACAGCCTTGTTTGAGGTTTGAGATGGTTGAACCCCACAGAAATGCCTGAGCAGGTGGCATCCTTCAAGGCCTTGGGCTCAGGGGACAGCAGCTGCACCCCGGCCACGCAGGCAGACCACTAGCAGCTCGTGGAGGTGGATGCGGATGGGTGTGTGCCGTGGGCGCAGCGGGGCCGGGGTGCAGCGGGGTCGGGGCTGCCCACTGCCACTGGAGCGAGGGTCCAGCCCTTCGACAGCACAGGCGACGGGAGAGCCCCCGCTCCAGGGAGATTGCAAAATGGCTTTGGCAGGAGCAGAGGAGCAACATGCCAAAATGCACTAAGCTAAACCAGCTTTGCTCTGCGGATTTTTTTTTTCACAAGCCACCGAATAAAACGCTGTTTTGGGAGCTGAGCTGAAGCTGGGAATCCCTCTTCTGTTCCTGCCTTTCCCCCTGCCTGAGGCAGCCCAGCCCTCCCCCGCCTGCCCACGCCCTCGCAGGATCCTACCGGCCCCTGCAGCAGCGCCGTGGAAAAACCGCATTGTGGCTCTGCGAGACTCGGCTCCACCGCCCCGGAGGAGCCCGAGGGGCTCTCCCCTGTAGGGCTGCCTGTGCGCTGGGGACTCCCTAAAGCCATCTGGAGGATGTTTTAAAAGCAAACATTGCAAAGCATTGTCTGGCCTTCCTCTAGCTAGCGGGGGAAAAAAAAAACACCCTGGAAATCTATTCTGGTCTCGCATGTGTCTCAAGTGGAAAATTTCAGCTGAACTGATTTAGGTCGGCGGGGTTAAAGGAGGTGAGGCCTGGCTGCCGCTGGCTCCGCACGGCAGGGAGGGATGGCTCCGCGCAGGCGCCCGTGCCTGCCACGCGGGCAGGGCCGGCTCTGGCCGGGCGCGCCCGGAACAGCAG
>NW_008824676.1:4355841-4373344 GCF_000699105.1 Pygoscelis adeliae
GGGTGGAGCTCCCTGCTGGCCGCAGCTCCCCGCGCCGGCTGGGACGCCCTGAGAACCAGCCCAGCAGCTGCCAAAACTCCATCATTGGGCTGAAAAATCGGGTACGGGCTGAGGCAGCTCGGCCCTGGTGCTCCGACACCGCTCCTTCAGATGCTGCTTCCAAGCAGCAATACCTACCGTAGGGCTCGCTAGGTATTTTTGTTTCTTTTAAAGGGGATTTACTGGGAGGAGCGTGTCGGACCACAGCGCTGGTCCGTCGCTTCTGCTGAACGCACACCACTGCTGCACCCCAGCGCATCCCTTTGCCATCTCTGCATTCACCTAACTGGCCACAGCAACCGATGCATGAGTGACCTCAGGCTGTATTGCTGCTGCTGAGACCTGAAGCATCAGCTCCCCTCTGCCTCACCACCTTAACAGCAGGTATTTCCATTTGAGAAGTGTAATAAACTTGTGACACAAAGATCTGCGTGTTTTTCTTAATGGTATGAAGAAGGGTCATGTTCAGAGACTGTGTAGCTGAGCAAAATATACAATCGGGATCTAAAATCATGCAGGTACTTGCTAAATCACACTATAAATTCTTGGGCCTAAAATAGTTTTCCCTCCCATTCTTGACTGATACCAAGTGTCTGCCCTATACTGAAGTAGTATAGTAGGACACGTGTCGTTACATGATGCACATTTGACAGAGGTTGTGGGTCTGCACTACTGCCTACTGCAGCATTTCAGTCAGAGAACATTAAAATAAAGTATCACGTTCAACAGAACTTACGGGAATGGCAACATACAGTCTGTGGAGAAAGACCTACCTGTAACCGGAGGCTGCTGGCTCTCAGTGCCGAGACGATGATGAGAAGCAGCCGGTCGCACTGAAGGCAAAGGGAACCAGCTCCTGCTGCCACCTCCCCGAAAGCGTCTCTTTTCTGACTGGGGCTGATGAGCACAGTTAACTTCGTCCGATGTAGCTGACAGTAATCCTATTAATGCCCCTAATTCAGATTAAATACTATGCAGTTGCAGAGAGATTAAAATACAAAGTGAGAGAAAGCTTGTTATTCCAAGGATAGGGACTGTAGTAAGGGGGGTCCGTACACCACTCTCGCACTCCTACCGCTCCCACCCCCTCTCCCAGGTCTGCAGAGCAAAGCTCCCGTTTGTCAGGCTCTCGGGGAATAGCCCGGCAGTCCTGGATTAAGAAGATCTTCACCTGCCTTCCCTTGGTGGTCTCAGTACCAGCACTGCCACCAAACCCGCTCCCCCTCAGCGGTGGCGCCTGCCGGGCACGGGCTGCAGGCGGTAACAGACTGTGCTTTTCCCTAACCCTCGGGGCAAGTACTTGAAGCACGCGCCTGTCACCACATATTAAAGCAATAAATAGTAGTAAATTGTTGTAGTGAATTACATGCCACTACTTAAAATTTTGGATTTTAATAAAGGGAGGAAGTAAGAGTTCAGAGAATGAGCAAGAAGCCTGCAGATAGTGCTTCCATTGCAAGGAAAAATTAAATGTGTATCGTCCGACACCTTCCTGCAGGGCATGAACTGGAGGACAGCGGCAGCCACAGAAGTTATTTCCTCCTTCAGTTCCGGTCAGACCAGTTCAGACAAGCCACCTTTGGTACACACCGTGTTTCTTCTCCCGGCTCCTTGCAGCATTGGGCACGCAGCCAGCACAGCCAGCACCCAGGCCTGCTCCTCAGGGGATGGGCAGAGCACCCCTGAGCCCGCCCATTGAGCAGCAGCACCAGGGCCCTGCTACAGTCGGGGCTTCTCCTCAGGGCTGTATTTGCTTTTCAGCTGTTGCCTAAGGCCTTGGCAAAGCCCCGAGAGCACCACCACTCTACTCTTCACACAAGAGGAGACCGAAGGTATAGTCCACCCGTAGTCTTTGTGGCAGTCAGACAGCAAAGCAAAACTGATCAGCGACATCAGACCAGAGCACAGCAGTTACCCCCCTATCAGGGACTAAAAAAAAAGTTCACCCCCCCCAAGAGGCAAGTGGAGCTACAAATCCAATTCACTCCACACTCTTTTAAAGCATCTGCTTCTGTTTAGTTTTGGATTTTTTTTTTTTTTTTTGAAAAAAGCAGTGTTCAAACCTGCATAAGCTTACTATGAACCACATTGACAGACTACTCCACCATCCCCCCAAAAGGCACCAGTTAAGAGTATACTTGAAGTGGCAACACACCCAGTGGTGGATCCGCAGCACCAACTTTTATTTTGAGCCAATGTAAGCCAGTTGCGCAGGGGCTTAGACACACAAGGAAAAGGTAGAATCATTCTCTCCCCTTCTTGAGGCGTAATTTGCACCACACAGCGCTGTCCTGGGTTGCAGCCCTGGATCTTCCTTGGGAAATGGTATGCAGGGAAGTACTTCAGGCCAAAGCAGGTGGGATCTGTTTGGCATGCACGATGAGCAATTATATTGTACTCTGAAACACTGTTTGCATATATCGGTATCAAAGAAATTCCAGCTACTACAGCTAGCCGTACCAGCAGGGCTACAAGAGCAGTGGCCTCAGTCAACAAGAGGCATGCAGACATGCACTGAGCATGACAGAGCTACGTTAGTTACAAGCACTACATAGAAACCATCCAGCTTTTAGATTTTGAGTAAAATTCTGACTTGCAATTACAACGTAAGTAGTAACGCTTAGCAAATCAAATTGAAATACATACTGTGTTCAAACTCCAGGTTGTTTTTAATGGCAAACTGTCTTCAAGTACAATGAGTATTTCTGCTCTGACCGCTGTTATCATTTAGAGAGGAATTTTTTTGACTGATCTGTAAGTTAACATAAAACAACTCTCTTTAAGACTGCATAACAGAGTCCTGTTAAATTACCTTAGGCAATTGTAATTTGGATTTAGTAAAAAGCCATGCAGCAGTCTGTTCTGTCTAGAGAAAGACCTCAACTGGAGCAGACTGAAGTGCATATCACTTCCTGGAACAGGGGGATGGCTGATAACTTTAGGTTAAAAAACAAAAAAGCTTTCCCCCATCATTATTTACTCCCTTTCCTACTTCCACATTAAATCCAGTAATAAATACTTCTTAGACTGTATCTTCAAAACAGAAGCCATTTTGTACCTCTTTTAGCTGGCCTGTAAAACTGTTCTGACAAGTTGAGTCCAAATTGAGAATTTTCTTTACTTTCAAGTAAATGTTCATCAAGCTTTATGAAATCTTTGCTTTACAGAGCCAGAAGTTAAGATTTCCTACCAGCTGGCACTCATGTGAAATACACTTGCAACCAAAAGGTAGAAATTTTACCTCCAACTAAAGGATTAAAAAAGTCCCCTTTGACTGCAGGACCCAGAACTTAATACACCATTTGAAAGCCCAGACACCCCTTCTCTTCCTCCCCCCCAGTTTTCAAGTAGGGGAAGTTAAAATGGGAAAGAAAAGGACCTTGAAGAAATCAAGGAGCCCCAGTAACATAATAAATCCTCTGAACAGTTTCCGCAGTTCCAGTTACTCAATGTACTTCTAGTAGCATGCTTTACCTTCACTTTGTGGGTATAATTAAATAAAATAAAGTCCAGCACAAGAGAGCATTGAGGTTTCTGAAGACTCATGTAGCCCTTCTCTTAGGAGTCAGGACTATACAGAACCAGCTGAAGTCAAAAGTTACTCTTCAATAAACACCATTAAAAAAAGAGCTGAAGGTTCTGTGCAACTTGCAGAGCTGGACTAACCCATGCTGCGCCTCAGGGGCACTACATTCACACTAGCTCAAAGACTACCCCTCTCTGTACATCTGTATGTACTGCAGGTTTGCTGTTCGGTGTTAAGAACAGAATCTAAGGTCATACTCTAAGAAAAAAAAACACACACCCCCCCAAAAAAACCCCAAACCACCACAAATTGCCTTTTGGCCTTCCAGGAACTGATGACTTTCACTTCATACAGGTTTATCAAGCTTAAATTATTTACGGTTTAATACAAAGCTGAAATAATGGGCTAGAGAACAGGCAGCTTCTCAAAACAATCCTGTATACATCTGTTTTATAGTTACCTCTTCTGCCTAACCCCTCCCAAAGTTAGCCTGAAAAACAGTAAAATCTACACAAAGTTTTATTGCAATCATACAAGGGATACATCAAGGGTCAAATACAACAAATACTATGATGCAATTTTACATTTATTAAACTACAGTTCAAAGCACAAATTTACACATTCTAAATACACTAAACATCTAATGAAGTCACACTGGTCTCCCACTGACATTTGATATATCTGGGCGAAAGACAATAACTTTACAAGACTGTTCTAACAGGAATCCTTAGTATAAAAACTGTGTACTTGTATGTAAACTGTTGAAGAACCCAAGTGATGGGTTTCCATCTCCACTAAGTCATCCATTTTGTTGCATATTTAAACGCTCAGGGGTTGAATGAACTTGATTTTAAATTTGGACACGATTATCTAACCCTCCCACCCCCCAGTGAATTGTAGCTGTAGCTTGTTTTGCCTGGTCCCCATTAGCTATTACTATTTTTTCAAGTTTTGAAGAGAATGAATTGAATTCAAGATTGTTCCATTTCTTCCACACTGGAATGTTGACCAGACAAACTACAGACTTGCAACTGCAGGTCTAAATGAAGCGTTAATGCCTGTTTAAGCTGCAGTGGAAAAGCGGTCTTCCGGGCTCAGCTGAATGCAAGAAGGCACAAAGAAGAAGTTCTTCATCAATGTGTCTGAAGCAATTCCAGCATCTTGCATCTCATCCCTGCAGCAGAAAGGGATGAGAGTTGTAATAAAGTGATTTCGCATGCAATTCCACATCAGAAACCAGCCTTGAATATAGCGTTTGAGGTCTGCTGCCCCTGGATAGGCTGGCCCCGGTCTCAGCAGAAGGGAGAATCAGCTATGCAAGTGCTTGGCAGGCACAGAAAGGCCAAGACTCTCCACTGGCAGAAGCACAGGGCCCTGCTACCTCGGTATTGGCACAGGTTACCCAACTCTCACCATCACCACAACAGCGTTACTGCCCTTCCTGCCTACAACCACGGTGCTAACATTGTACACAAGTTGCAATTACTAGTATCTGGAAACCTCAACAGCTGATGTCGAGCAGCAAAAGACTATTACTCAGCAATAACTACCACTAAACTCAGTCCACATTGGGTACTTCGCTTTCCCCTTTGTCAACCCTAAAGCAAGGTAGGCATTTTATCACAGCACTCAGTTTAGCCTTAGCAAAGTCAGACAGAATAGTTAAAAACTGAAAAAGCACACTCTTGTGCTCAGTTGCATCTTCCTGTATTTGCCAAATATCATTTATATTTGGCTGTAAGTGTACACTCTTGAAGGGAGTGAAAACAATCTTGTCACTAGCAAGAGAATTTTCTTACCAGTCACTGAAAGACATCATGTAGTAAATCAGTGGCCTCTGATAGTCGTTAAAGGTAGACTGTTCACCTAAGGTACCGGAACCCATATTATCAAAGATCAGCCAATCTCCAACGCTCAATTCAGGAAGAAGACAGTTTTCCACAATTAGATCAAGCTCGTCACAGGATGGACCCCAAAGGCTGCTTGCAAACAGAGGCTCATCTTCCTTGTATTTCTATTAGAAATGATCCGGGTAATTCAGGCTTTAGTTTATTAAATAAGAAAAGTTTCAAATATATATAAGGATGATTTCATAAATAATAGTTATATACATATGAGGTGTTAAATATATATAAAACCCATAAGGATAATAAGGACTATCTCTGAAGAACATAGGACTCACCTTGTGAACCTCTGGGATAGTATTCAGTTTCTCAGACAATTTACTTGCAAAAGAACCATAAACACCATCATTTATGTAATATGTAAATACCGGTTCATCATCATTCCTGGTTTGCTCCACTGGAAGTAAAAAAGAAGACGTTGTCTTGCGTGCATTTTTTGTCACAAGTAGTCCTTTTGCAATCTAACTTACATCAACTGCTCTCTCCTGACAAGGGGGTTCCACATATACTGGAATGGGAGAATTACGAGCAGAGTAATCTGTATGAGACCAGATTATAAATTCAGTTGTAACATTAAGTGTGAGGCTTAATAAAATTAATACTTTCAGTAATAATCAGCGTTAAGAATATAAATCCAATTTCTGCTTTAGCAGAGAAGCAGCTAGCTCTATATGTTTTTCTATGTTCTTCTAATACACCTTCTGTAAAGCACCCAATATAGGTTTAATCACTGAGAAGTCAAACCTAGTAAGGAAACAAGTGCTACGTAAATGTAACAAAGAAAGTGAGATGCACAGATAACTTATGGTCAGAACCCAAAAGGTGGATTACAATGCAATTACGTAAGGGAATGTATTAAACATATGCTGAGACAAACTAGTCTGTCCTGACTAAAAAAAGCAGGCAGTTACCTGTACCGATTCATAATACATAAGATAAATACAACCCTTACCTCCAGAAGGAAGAAGTTTATCATACTCAGCAGTCTTCTTTGCAATTATGTTAACTGCTAGTGTAAATGCAGATGAAACGTAGTAAAATCCAGGCTCTGCAATCACATTAACACCAGATTCCTTAGGAAAGTAGACATCCAGCAGTGGCCTGATGACACGATTAACCTAAGAAGAAATTTAAGTCAGAGGTAAGACCAATGAAACTCAGCCTATGTATACATCAGATACTCACACACACGTTCAGTCAGCAACAGTTCTAGGTAAGCACACCAAAAGCTTACTCTGTTCCTCTAACCTCTGACAAGTGCCCTTACCAGAGGTTCAAAATTTACCCAAGTGTTTAAGAGAATAGGTCATTCTGCTAAACACTGAAGATTGAGTACCATGAGTCTGAATACTACACAGTCCCTCCTCCCAACCAACGTTCAAGTTGTGGTACACTCAAAACTGCACAAGTAATTTCAAAGTTTGTCCAGCACAACAGAGAATACAAAATTACGTATGAATCCAGAAGAACAAGGGAAGGGCCTTTTTGTGATCAGTTCTGAATACTGTCATATTAGAAACAGAATTAATTATTTAATACTGATGCTCAAATCTTAAGCCAGATATTTGAAGGTAAACAAGTATTTTGGACAAGTAACAGAACAGTTAGAACTAAGAAAGGAAAGCCCCAATTGTTGTTAGTAACTCCTCATTGAATCACTTTCACTATCCTACATTCAAGGAGTTTGTCTTTAAGACAATGTAACAGTGTGAACAGGTTATTCTGTTTTGTGTGCTACTGCATATTAAAGATCCCATTTAGGCCAAATCAGTATTAAGAGTTTTATTTAAGGCTAGCCAAAGCAAAGATAATACCAAGACCTTTAGTCTTCAGTTCTAAAGCAAAGTACCAGAAACTTTCATACAGTAGCAATATGGTTTATGATCCAAAGCATGCTAAGCAGTCCTGGCCCAAACCATGCAACAGAGTAACCAGCTGGACAACAACAGTCAACTGCCGAAAAAATTGAATTACTACTGTTAAGGTGGCTTAGGATAGTAATTTCATCTGTGACATGCTTAAGTCAGCATTCACCCAATATGAACAGGATTAAAAAAATAATGATCAACTCCAAGGACTGATTACACTACCCATGATAAAGAATATAAAACTAATTATTTGGATCTTATGAATTAGTCTAACATGGAATTTAGACTAGATTTCAGGTATCAGTGTTAGTTGCAGTTTGAAGGTTAAACACTTCCAACTTCCTAAATCAAAATTACAGTCTCAACTTCCAATACGTTGCATACCTCTTCCAGCTGAAGTTCTGAACCTGTGAAGCCCCCACCAATATCCAACATGTTCATCTTAAAGCCAAATTCTTCCTAAAATGCATAGACAGAACAAGAGTACATGGACAACTGTAACTGTAAAAATATTTTTTGTTGCTCCTTACTGTGGTTGTTTTCTATGTTCTTTTGAGCATATTTAGCAAAGTACATCTAATGAGGGAGTCATGGCATAGTAAAAATTAGTATAGCTCCATTAAACCTAGTAGTAATAGCATTAGGATGTCAACAGAGGCTCATCACACAATTCTCAAGTATAAGTCCCACAGCAATGTCAACTCCCGTCTTGCGGCATTTGCTATATTCAGACAGTATTTGCGGAACAGGACGGTGCATTCTGACAAAAGAAAGTTTTAGGAATTTACAACTATGTATAATGCAAGTCTTCTGGATAGTGCTTACATGACAGGACTGCTACAATGAATTTCATAGAATGGTTTGGAAGGGACCTTAAAGATCATCTAGTTCCAACCCTCCTGCCATGGGCAGGGACACCTTCCACTAGACCAGGTTGCTCAAAGGCCCATCCAACCTGGCCTTGAACACTTCTGGGGAAGGGGAATCCACAACTTCTCTGGACAACTTGTTCCAGTCCTCATCACCCTCATAGTGAAGAATTTCTTCCTTGTATCTAATCTAAATCTACCCTCTTTCAGTGTAAAGCCATTGCCCCTTGTCCTATCACTACGTGTCCTTGTAAAAAGTCCCTCTCCAGCTTTCTTGTAGGCCCCCTTTAAGCATTGAAAGGCTGCTATAAGGTCTCCCCAGAGCCTTCTCTTCTCCAGGCTGAACAACCCCAACTCTCTCAGCCTTTCTTCATAGGAGAGGTGCTCCAGCCCTCTGATCATCTTCGTGGCCCTCCTCTGGACCCACTCGAGCAGGTCCATGTCTTATGCTGAGGACCCCAGAGCTGGATGCAGTACTCCAGGTGGGCTCTCACAAGAGTGGAGTAGAGGGGCAGAATCCCCTCCCTCGACCTGCTGGTCATGCTTCTTTTGATGCAGCCCAGGATACGATTGGCCTTCTGGGCTGCGAGCGCACATTGCTGGGTCATATTGAGCTTCTCATTAACCAACAACCCCAAGCCCTTCTCCTCAGGGCTGCTCTCAATCCATTCTCCACCCAGCCTGTATTTATGCTTATTTGCACAAATGTGAATTTGCACAAAGATCAGTGAGAACTTCAGTTTTGTTGCCCTCTGTGTGCTACCAGTCACAGCTAATGCACTAACTGCAGTAATAAGAGTAAAAAGATTTGCAGCCTTCTCTATTTAGTTTATGAGTTCCTCATTTATAGGAAGGCAGATGTTCAGAGAAGGGATTTTGGAATTTTGCATTATAAGAAATACACATAGAACGTGTAAGACTCGCATGAGTCATCTGAAGCATCCAACAAATCCATTCTTCCTCATCCAAATTTGGATGCTCCCCCAATGAGACACCTTCATTTCTTATGATACTTAGTTATTAATCTCAGAAATCACATGCGCCAAGTTAGTAGTTACATCACAATAAATGCCAGCACACAAATGCTTAGTATTTTAATATAACTTTAAAATGTCAACTGTGTATTTGCAGGACAGATTTGAATTTCAAAAAGCCTTTATCAGAAGTGGAAAACTAATTTTTCATTTGAAAATAGCATACAAGGCTACTGCCTGTCAGTGGGACAGTATTCATTAACCTTTGTCCACAATTAGGATTATAAAGTTTGTTTTACCCCTACCACACGTCTCACAATGAAGTATTTAATCCCTTACTAGAAGTTCATTTCCTACATTGATATATTTTGGCAATAACATAGTTGGCTTGTTAGTATGATTAGAATAGAATGGATCCTCTACTGTAGCAATTGTATGTCTTGATATATCTACTTACAGCCATATCAAACACACACCGAGCATCAGATATAGCATGAATGTACGTTTGCAGTTCCTTGCAAGAGCCTGAAACATGAAATCTGAAAGAAATAAAACCACAGTTAATACACCGAACCGTGCAGCTTTCAGACCAAGCAAACTGTTTCACCATCTAAAGCAGCAATAGAAGCAATTCATTCCCACGTGGCTCAAGGCAAGCTTGCATGATAATATAGTAACTGTGCCAAGAACAAGCTCAGAAAATGATTGCCTTCTATTCCATTGGATTTGTACTTGAGGTCTGTCTTACTTTTAACGCTACGAATGTCCTACAGTATTCTCATCTTTAAGAAATAACAGATTTACTGAACCTGTCAGTCTTCACTATCAAAGTGGTTAAAATTTTTTCTTCAGTGGGTGCCAATGCTAACACAGTACCTGTATACAGTCTCTCCTCTCTTGTCCTACTTTGTGTTGCCTTGCCTGTATACCCTTTCTCCTGGACCACCCAGTTTTCTTCCCAAAGCTAGGGCTGTACTGTGCACACTATTACTCTCTCCAACATTGGGGAGAGGGTGAGGAGAGGAGTGTTCCACTGCCACCCTGTTCTGAAGCCTCTTCACCCCAGGCCAGGCCCTATTTTCATAGCAAGACTGAACAGGCTGGTGAGCAGGTCATCAGAAGCAGAGAAGTACTGATGCCTCCCACAAGCTCATGAATCCCCTCTGGTTCCTTGTCCAAAAGGTTTAAATAGTGCCATAACACTGGTAGTAACTGAGGTGCTAAACAAGCGCCAACGTTCCCACGGGCTTCTGAAAGACTAGTATAGGCTGCTGGTTCTGGACAGACCATACACATACCCATCTGAGCCACAACATTCTCTACTCCAAGTCTATTCCTTTAAGGAATGCTGTTTGAGGCAAAAGTCACTTTTTTAAACTTACTTGCATGAATCCACATGTAGATTTTTTTTTTAAATAAAGAAAATGCACAAAAGCCATGTGGTTTTTGTTAAAGTTAGTTTAGACATTATATAAAAAAGAGGTACATTTTCTCAGTAGTATCATCTAATTTTTAAATACATTTGTTACTTGTAATGATTATAGTACATTTATGCTTTAATTTAACGTCAATTTCAAACAGATTTACATCAAAACAATTGTGGTTTAAATCCTCAATATCTGGCTTCCATTTTAAATACTTTTTGCTGTCTTGATGACCCACCCTCTTCTACTTGTTTGGTTGCCTTCTTAAAACATTCATGAGCATGTGATACATTAATAGCTGAAGGTAGACAGAACAAAGACTTGTGCATGGATTTTGCTTCCATGTAGTAAAATCTTTGTCAAACTTCAAATTAAAATACCACAGATCATTTGGAAGCTCTCAGAACACTAGGATTCATTCCCACCATCTGCAAGTGAAGAAACTTATCTAAATATTATGTCTTGATATGATCAAAGAGTGACATAGGACCTAACTCTTACAAAATCCAATCCCATGTTCATCTTGTTCAGTCTGTCCAAGCTATCCCATGCTATACTAGTGCCTTATTTATTGCTGGAAAAATACAAATCAAGTTACCATGGAAGTTCAAGAGCACAGCTAGAAAACAGGGAAGGCTCCTAAACTTTGCTTTTATGCTGACAGAAGGATTTCTGATACTCTATTTCAAATCGCTTTGATGTCTATAAGTTACTTCATTTCACACAATTTTTTGCCTGGATATATATTACTTTTGGCTTGCATGATCCAAAATTTCTTTTTTTTTTAAACCCTGTAAAATAGTATCAAAAGGGGAAAAAAATCTTCTGTATTCGACATCTTGAGTACATCATATAAACATCTGCTCAGCTAGCAGGGAACAATAAAGTTACTCACTTGACACCAACTATTTGGACTCCCAACTCCTTAGCACATTCCATGAGGTGCCTACAGTTCTTCAGGGTGGTGCCAAACTTCATATTCATCTCCTCATCAGCAGTAATGTCTTCTGTGGCAATGTGCAGTAAGAGCCTAAGAGAAGGGGAAGATGATTGGGGCAGTTGGTTTACATCATCAGCACATGTGAAGCCTGAAGACTGTCAGAAGTGTGTTGATTATGTTGTCAGTACTCCAGCTCCATCGATGGATGAGTCAAGTGAACCTAATAAAAACAATCCTGTACAGAGAAAAAACTAGCAATTAGGGGCTAAAACATGGAGCCAACAAGGACAAGGGATTTCGAAATGCAGCAACTAAGACTCTTTTGTAGCAGCAAGAGTCTGTTGAGTGCTGTAATAAAAGAGAATGTTACCTTCTAATAAAGTGTACTTCCTCATAAAACCATTAAGACTAATATGCTTTTCCAATCTCTGTCCTCCTTTCTAGCCAAGAGGAGAGTATGGAGATTCCCCTTCAGTCAGTCATGTATCAAATTTGGTTAAACTCAGCATCTGGAGAATACCAGGCTGACATATTGAAAGCACACCCTGGCCACATCACTCCACCTCTGCTCCTGGCTGAGCACACAGACCGGGAATGGCATGAAGGTGTCAGTCCATTCCCTGCCCCTTCTTCTAGTGCACTTGTGGAGCAGGGAGGCAATGAGTATCATTCTCTCACAGTCTTATGCAGTGAGACAGCTTCCTCCCTCCAGTCAAAGTCTCATTCTGGATAGGTTTGGCAAACTGCAGTGCCTGTGTTGACAGTTTTCTACATTAAAGTAACACTTGAGCAGCAAAGGCATGTTCACATCAAAACCTCTAGAAGTACACCCCAAAACTCACAAATTCAAACTGCTGCCCACTAAGAATGTTACTGGCTTCCTCCTCCACCCCCCAAATAAAGATCAATTAGTTAGCCATGTGGTAAACTAAACAGAAGTTGTGTCATGACATACATGCAGACTGCACAGAGCATGTTACAGTTAACCAAGATGGAGAGCGTAAACAAGTGGTAGAAGCTCTGCACCCAAAGTGAAATAGTTATTTTCTAGACATGCATAAGCAAAAGGTAGCCTAGCCACTACAAAATACATGTTTGGCCTAACAGCTACCTTACCTTGACTTCTAAAAGCCCTTTCCAAATGTCTCATGTGTTTAAAATGCATTTTGTAAAGAGCAAAAAAATCCTAAGTTCTCACACAGGTTGCCCAGCAATCCTTCTTAGTTTTAATTTATACCACTTCATCCTGAGAAACTGTGACTAGCCTCTCATTGCCCGCTTCTCCACTAGCACAGACAATTCTGTTCAAGAAACCTGTAGTCAAACAGTATTCTGTAAAGCATTTGGAAAACGTGCTAGATAACAAAATTGTCCAAAGTTAAACTATTTAAAATGTAAAAAAATTTAAAATCCATAATACTATGGTTTGTAACCTCACATTAAGATTAGACAAAACCACTTCTTAAAGACATCCAATGTTAAATTTTATTGATGAATTATTACGGCAGCATTGTGAGTCAAGAAGTTTTTCTAGTGCAAACCACTGAAAAAGTGTAATTCTGATTTCTAGAAATCTAATAGGATTCTTCTACATGGGTTTCAGCCAGTTAGGGCAGGGCTAGAGGATGATGTGTATGTGTTTGGGGTTTGGGTTGTTTATTTTCAAGGAAGCATTGATACTTAACAACCATGCCTCTACTGGAGCTCTTAGGGAGCAAGCAGCAGGTTCACCAGCAACCTTAGCAGTTAAACTTTGCCTGGAAAAATCCAAAGGTATAAAGATATGAAAGACTAAGCACTCCCTTCTGACATTTCTCCTCTTAAAAAAAATTTGCAATCATTCAAGTTAAAGACTTCCAAAGGCAGAAACATCAATTACAAAAAGAGACCCACCCAGTACTGAGTTTAGTGCAGAAAGTTACAAGAATTTTCAGAAAATGAGAATTACAGCTTTCTAAGCAGAATTTCCTCAGCCAAAGCATAATTAGCTTCATCTACAAAAAGACAACCTAGCTATAACAACCACACATAGGAAGAATAAGGCTATATAAAGACTTTTGACTTTCTGAAACTATGCCAAGGAAGAAAACTCATAGAAAACTTCAAAGTAAGAGAATTCTAATAAAAGAAGTAAACAAATCTCTACCCAGTAGGAGAGCTGGAGATCAGGTTTCTAGAAAATTTAGATGGGCAAATTGCAGTTCTTTTGTAGAAATTTATTACTTTCTTATCCTTGGTAAACAGGAACTTTTTCAAATATTAGACTGTGGGATCCTTGAAAAGAAGTTGAGTTTATGTTGTTTTTTTCTAGCTCATGAAACTCCTTCATCCTGTCTCCCCGCTTTACAATTTCTCTAGCTCAAGAAAAATCTGCATCCTAACTTCTCTTGCTGTGGGTATTATAATAGGCAACATCTTCTAGAAGAAGCTGTTAGACTCAAGGAAATAAGTCAATATAAAAACTAACAAAACACTAAAACCACCAGTGATAATTGGTAAAACACTAATGACGTAAGAGACAGCTTTTAGCATTGCTAAGGTTTTCAGACGCATAAAGTACGTCAAGACCAAGATTTCACACAAAATTATTTATCATAGATAACATTCTTTGCACAGGAAGTACTCTCCAGTATGCAAAACACTGACAGGCTTCCATGAGGGTGAAGTGTAATCACTAGCAACAGCAACACTAACTCTCAAGGTAGTCTAAAAAAAACAAAACAAAAGCCAGGTGGGATGAGCAGAGTCTCCAGACACTGAACTGAGTAGAATCTTCCCAATTCTACAACTATGGCCACAGTTTCTGAAGAAGACATGACACTTTAATAAGGACTGTCTAGAACCGAGGGCTTTGTCAAGGATGTCAGGAATTCAGTTTCTTAGTGCGCTCTGTGACATTTGTGGGAAGCTATACCTCATTAATCACTGGAAAGCACTGTAAGATTCACTTCGGCTCCAACTCCGAATTTCTTAAAGGTATGGCCCACAGCCAAAGTATTCCTATGTGAAAGACATGATCATGATGCTTAGTGACATGAGCACCTAAAAGTCCAAAAGAGACCATGATACATTGGCAGCAATAAAACTCTCATATTTAACAACCAGAACATCAGCTTTGATCTGGGCCAATACTGATACGACTAAAAATAGAACTGGAGTCAAATTTCTCACTGTTTTAATAGCGGGGAAATACCTGTAGGCATATTTAATAGACCTGCATGCAGAGCATGCCCAAACCCTAAATGGGACCCAATGCACATACTCATTTGCTGATAGTCTCAGCCCTAACTTCAGCTGAGCCACTAATAATCCAAACAGAATACCCTGAAAGAAAACACTGAAGCCACAACAGAGCAGGAGGAAGATGTACTTGCAGATGATGAGGTGACAGACTTCTGAAGTTTAATCACTGAAACCTTTACATGAAGATTGCCCTATGAAATCAAAATGCAAGATTTCTCCCAAAACAAGGGCCCTACTACGGTATTAGGAAGCTGAGACCCAGTAGGGAAAAAGTTGCAAAAGAGTTACCTTCAAAAGAAACATCAGAGAAGAGAAAAATAGATACAAGTGAATTGTATTAAAGAAGCCATGTACCTTACTTGCAATTCAAACAACCCAGAATACAAGCAAAATTAAATTTCCACCACATAAAAAGCAAAACCAGAATTCTGACACTTACTTAGCATTTGGATGGTTACGTGCAATTTTCTTCAGCTCAATATCATTGTCACAAGTCATGATGTTTATCCCAGCTTTCGCTGCATACTTTATCTGAGAAGCTTGCTTGCAAGGATTTGTATATATAATGTTTTCAGGAGAAATGCCCAGGTCTTGTACCAATGCCATTTCAGACTGCAAAACAGGAGCATACCAGAGTTAGTGCACTGGACTGTGTCAATCTTTACTGAATTTGTTCAATGAGCTCTAGTACTGGACTAAATAGTCAAATACACTAAAGAGAAAGCTATCCACTGCTGCCAGGGTGGAAGTATAGATTTGCAGCAGCCAGTTGCACAGGAGTTCACAATTTAAGTTATATATAACCATGGCACTTAATACCAAAAAGCTGATTTTAAAACAGCAGACAGATGGAAGAAAATAAGGCACACAGATAACAAAAACTTACTTTACTGGAACATGCAAATCCAACGCCAAGGGTTCCCAAAATTTCGAGTACACCTGGAGTAGAATTGCATCTTACAGGATAAAATGGTTTTATTGGTGCCATCACGTTCTGCCATTGTATGTTCTTCTTTACAAGCTTTCCAAGATCACCAACATAAAATGCTCTTTTTCCAGTCTAAAAGAAAGGAAAAACAGGAAAATAAAATGTCTGAAATTGTGGGTTTGCTGTCAAAACATAAATAACCCATGAACAAAGTCTTACAGAATTATGTACATTTTTTTCATCCTGCTATTAACTTTTAGGTTTGACCTTGAACAATCCTCTTGTTTTTAACTTTCACATAGCAATTTGAACTAGTTAAAAAAAAAAACAAAGGGAATACCTACCACTTCAGAGATATTACGAATGCTATTTAGACAATATTCCGAGATTCCTGAACAAGCGGTACTACTTAAATGCCAAATGCTGATTTTATCTAAAAGTACAGAACAGGTTACAAATCTCTTCCAACTTTGCATTTTCAGAAGTCTGCAACTTTTTGGAGGAAGAAAATCCACTGGGATGAAAGCTTCCACAGTCTCAACGTAATTTATAGCTTATTATACAAGGAATAAAATCTAATGCACTACCATTATTTTAAAATCTAGCTAATAGCTCATTTCACTGAAAGTTTCTTTGATAGTATTTTAATTCAGGAAGTCAAGTTTGAGACTGTTATCCACATCTTGTGAAGCACAAAGTTGAAACAGAATTTTAAGATTGAAACTCAGTGTTAAGGTTACAGAGTCAAATACATAATCTTCAAGAAAACGTACAGACACTTGTCTGGAAACTGTTAACAGTCCCCCTTGTGCATCTGTTACCATAGTCTTTCTCAATATCAAGTCATGATGTGGATGTAGTGGATCAAAATCCAAACAGATCATTCTACTTGTTTATAATGTGCACTCAGTAAAACTCCTGTAAATGAATGGCCTACTGGATATCAATTAAAGACCATCACAAAATATATGATCGATCTGAATTAAGACTGTACATCAAATGTTAATTCTAGCACTTGACTTTCGCAGATATGAAATTATGTTGTGGCTTATGGTATACAATGTCTTTATTTCTGTTTAAAAAACACAAATAGAAATTCCATCGGGTGGAAGCATACTGACCCCCTGTACTAGATCCATGGCACAGGCCTCTACCCCTTGAGCTAAAGGAGTAAATGAAAGCAGCAGGAGGCAGCTATCCTCTGTGAGCCAGCCAGTGGTTGGAGACATGACATGTTGCCAGTAGTTTACCTATTTATTTGCTAGACAGAAAAAGAATATTAGGAATCAGGATTTGGGAATCCTACACCTGTGTTCAGAAGGCCGTGGGATTTAGCTATTTGCTGTACTATAGTTGAGCACTTGCATTTGAACATTAGTTCTGCTAAACCAAGGGAAAAGTGAACAACTCATAGGTATGGCATATTAACGATACAGCATCTGCTTAATGAAACTTTTTTTTTTAAAAGCTCTTTCTTTCTACAATCTTGTCTATAAAACAAAGGCTACAACATCTTCCTGCCTCCTAAGCGAGTGAAGCCTTATTCAATAAAACTATTATTGTACACATTATTTAAGTTTCTTTCCAGTAGATTGCCAAACCTTAATAGCTTTTAGACCAGTTTATTTTCTTGAAAGAAAAAAGGCAGCACCTCACAATATGCTCGTACCCGTATTTCCAATGGAGAGAAGGGTAACGAGAAGATGTATAACCATACAACCGTGATTGGCCACAGAAATTTTAAACATGGCTTTAAACTGGCTCAGCATACATATTTGTATAAACTTT
>NW_008824676.1:4373398-4386663 GCF_000699105.1 Pygoscelis adeliae
GCAATATCCACTTGCCCAATTTCAGGTTCCTGGTCTAAACCCCATTAATAATAAAATCTCTTCAAACAATGAGATGGGAACCTGTATTTAATTACATCAGCAAGACTACTTTCCTGCTAGCCACACTCAGGGAGGTAACAATTGGTGCCCGAATTCCCCCAACAGAATTCAGCCTGAGACAAACAAACAGCAAAGAAGTAGAATTAGAGGAAACTACTTTATAAGGTGAGTTTTAGCCGACTGTTCCCCTCTTGCTGTCAGCTCATCAGTGCTAAATACCTTGACTTACTTTGAAGACTTAGAGAACTAAACCAGAAGATTTGGATAACTTATAAACTTACATGAGTATGTTCATAAATACAGTTGTCAATAACATCTGCAAGAGTTGCTCCTTCATCCAACAGGCCAATGGAGTAATTTGCATCCTCAAGAAATCCTTTCATCTCAGCCGTATTCCACAAAGCCGACAGTCATAAACCAAGAAACACAAGGGATGGGCTTCCAAGCCTTATATCCGGGTCCTTAAATTATGCAACAAACTGTTCAAAGAAAACATAAATCAATGGGAAGAGAGGCACAAAGCATACTATGCCACTATTTAAAAATTAGAAAGAGCTTTCTACATCTGATGTATTAAACAGTAACACACACTCTACAAAAATAAAATTTTTCTTTTTTACTCTGTCCACCTCCATTTGCTAGGGATAAGGATAGTGCAATTCAATTGAAGCCAAGAATAAAATAGAAGCTGTGTCCTTTAAATCTGATACTAACTTAAAGAAGACTAAGAAACCACTGATGCAAGGCTGGTCTTGGGAAGCATCCCAGACTGTATGCACACTGATCTGTGCTGAGCTTACGCAAACTATGAAGATACTGCAAGTGTTGCATACTTGTACAAACACCTCAGCTCAGCTATTCTTAAGTATAGCATCTTAAGTGACATTAGTATTCAAGTATGGAACTGGAAGACTGTCTGTAATACAACATTTCTGAATTTGTTAAAGAAAACTTGTAGTTTATCAATGTCAGCATTGATATTTGTTAGAGTCACATATTTGTGTTAACATTCTGTTTTTTGTTCAGATGCTAATTTATAACCATTGCTTTCACACACTGTATTTACTAGGCATTTATTTTGTTGTTCTGTTCATAAGATTACCTACAACACTTAATCTTCACTTCAATAGAGGTTAACAGAAAGAAGCCACTAGCTAGAAGTAGTCTTAAAAATTACAATTAATCTCAGTAAGTGGAACTGGTATTAAAAGAAAGTAACAGTTATAGCCTAGCTTTATTTGCATCTTGTTTATCCTCAAACCTTCACTGCAAATTAGATGTTGCTTATAAGCAGTGTTTTCCAAAAGACAACCTGAATCAACAAGGTCCCAAGACAGAAAACATAGTTAAATATACACAGTATTAGAATATGGATTAAATAGTCAGTCTCAAGTGAAAATCAGGAGACAGCAGAAAACTGCCAACAGCTGATTATATACATTCATCAGCCTTACTTGATGAACACAAAAATCTGTAGTTTACATTCCATTAGAGTTGTAGGTCTTGTTTAAAAGTTTATTAGTTTATAGCAACTGACTGACCAGACTTTTTTTAACTGTCATCTATATGAGTAACACAAGACTGATCAAAAACAGCCAGCTAACTAGATTCCTTCTTTACACAAACACCCAAGACTTTAATATCTCAAAAGAAGTTGCATAGTATTTACAAAAAAATAAAAAAGATGGTTGTTTTCTAAAGCCACTTGCACTTGGCTTTGAAATAACAAAATTATTTTTCTAATTAAAAGTGCTGATAGAAACCAGAGACATTACAGCCGAAGGTAAAAAAAAATGCTTCACTAAGACTCTAAAAGCTAAGCAGATAATTTTGGCTTCAAATGGTCGCAAGGCCATGGTATTAACTGTCTCATGTTTCTTCCACCACCCCCTACAGTCAAAAAAACCCCCACACTTTGCAACATAACTTTGGTTAACATTGTTAACATCAACAAAGCTACCTTTGCTCAAGCTAATACTGAGACAACTAAGCAGGAGCTGCTCCTGCTTGTCGTTACGCCCAATAACAGGGAATGAGCCAGCAGAGTTTTATATGCTTTCTGCATAACTCAAGTATGCCACCTATGTTTCTTAAGAGAAGTATTTACTGCCAGGTGAATTTAACTCAGTGGCAGCGAGAATTTCCAGTTATATTCAGAAGTTGAACGATAAAGACAAGTACACTGAGTAAGAATACACTTGTCTCACACAAAGTGAGTCATATGCTTATTTAAGGGAATCCTGAAGATCCAAAACAATCATGAAAGAGCAAGACAATTATCACATTGATGTAAGGATTTAAGTAAAGTACAATTATAAAAACAATGACTAGGTGGTAGACACTATAATAGCCAGGAAAAGCGTCTTCAGTCAGTCACATCTCAGTTTAAGTTTGAGAGTAACAGTTAAAACACCTTAAAAAAACTACCACCAAACAAAAAAAATACAAGCTTGTGAACTAAGTTTGACTTAGAATCAGTGAAACAAACACAAGCACCACAGTCATGTTTGCATAGCTACAATCACCCTCTGAACAGGTACTTCATCAGTATTCTTCATTTGCTAGCTGATTAGCACAAAGTCCTCAACACTTCACCTCCATAAAATATCCATGATTTCCAGGAGCAGAGTACCAAAAAGAGTTTGGTTTGTTCCCCGTCTCCCCCCCGCCCCGGAAAGAAAAGCTGGCATCAGCATTTTACTGAAAATTTGATATAGTTTTGGACTATTCAAAACGTGAAGATCAAAAGAAGAAAAAAGCTAACAGCAGAGTTTAACTTTTAGCACAATTTCTTTACGCCATGATTTAAACAGCCTAATGTTTAACTAAGTTTTAAAGTACTTTATGCATCCTCAGGAACTTGCTGGTTATGTAATAAACACATTAAACTTTTCTTCTACAATAATGGCTCTTTTGTTGTCTTCTTGCAAGAAAAATAATACCCAAAGAGAGGAATAAGTAAACCAACCATGGTGAACAGATGCAAGAGCAAAGGGATTTCCATTTTCAGCGGATTATTCAAATGTAGCAGATCTGTTAACCATTCAAAAACCACAAGTTTAATCCTTTTGTGACACAGAGGGGTGTTAAGGGAATTTTTTCAAATTTCAGCTGTTTTGTGCTGCTTCTAGATCTATAATGTCTTTAGGACACATCTAATCTGTCCTATGACTTCAGAAAGAGTTCAGCAAAACTGAGTGCCAACATTTTGACACAGTGACTCTGTACAGGATGAGCTTCCATGATCCCAGTTCCTTTCCCTCTCCCCACTCACATTCGACCAGTAAATACTTTTAAGTACCTGCAACTGAATGCATGTGAGAAGTGACTGGGCTGGCAGAAGCCTCATATCTGAGCTTCTTTTTATTGTTTATTCAAGTCGGACAATTTCTGTGTTTCTGATCATAAACTTGCAATTCCCTGACATATTGTACAAACCTGTTAAAAAGCCTGAAGGCAAAACTAAAGCATTTTAAGGATTTACTGTATATACAAGCGTACCACTTAGCTAGATTTTAAAGTTTTGGTGGGTTGGGTTTGTTTTTTTTTTTTTCATACTACAAGCCACTTCCTACATTCTAAAGAGCGCAGATGGTCAAGAGTCCCTTCCACTGAATGAATGCACACCCCCGATCTGCCCTGCTGGGAGGTCTCAGTAGACCCAGCGAAACCAGTCACAGCACTGAATAGGTTTTTAGACTCACCAGACACACACACCCCCTGCAGGCTAATTGCTGGTGCTTCGTATTTCAAATGAAGAAGCTCGCTCTAAACAACAGCTAGCTTTTTTTCTTCGAGTTCTGGTTTCATCTGAGTTACACTGGAGTACATTTAAGCTAATTTTGTAGTACTCTTAAAAGAAAGGTTTTTTCATAGTTAGTTACTGTGGTGTCTATACGTTTCAGACAGAGATAGTGTAGAAGAATACTTTCCTCCAAAACCTGCCCTTTTACTTTTGGGGAGATCCTGTGGGGAGGAGGGGCAGAACTGGTTCGAGTAAAGCGTGGGAGGAGGAGGCCTCTTTACCACTATCTCCCCCAAAACAACAACAAAAAGAACACTTATCTGGTAAGTTAGCTTCGATGAAGGTCATTTCCTAAAACAGACCTTGTCTCTTGTAGTTCATTCATCCAAAAGCATCTTATGGTCAAGAGGCAGGGATGAAAAGGAATCCATGCTAGTACAGACTTAAAATAGCTTGCAACAACCTAGTAACCTCTCTCAGGCTGCTAAACAGCGATTGCTTTTTCTAAGCATGTCCATGACGTCTAAGCTTTCTTGTTTAGCAAAATTCATCTAGTAAAAAAGCTAATGTTAGCCTACTAACTTCCATCCTCAGAGTCACAGTCCATTCCTCTCCAATTTCTCCTGCTCTAGAATAAATTACATCTTTTCAGTCTTGTTGAGAACAAGATAGGGAGAATATTCTACAAAGAGAAAACTGAAATTCCTACCAGCACTGCTACAGCACCACCACAAAACAGTTCATACTTGAGAAATGTTTCTTTAAGGGGTTAATACCTGCAGTAGGATTTAGGATTGTGCTATAACCTTACTCTGTTCTGACTGGCCCCCTCCTGAGAGGCGAGGAGAATCAATGATAAAATTTGTGAAAGATCAATACACATAGAAGGAAATCGAGAGGACAGCTTAAGACTTCTCTATGTCCCTAAGTCAGAAATCATTACAGTACAAAGTTCAGTCCTTGTTGGAAGTGCTGACTGGCTGCAAGTAATGATTTGACAGACTTCGCATGGTAACACCACCCATTTTACCACCTGAAATGTTAGTCTGCACAAGGCTCCAGGACATATATTTTAAGGCAAACAAAAGCTGTCAAGTGGTATGAGACTTCTACATAGGCATGCAATTGCTTGCTTTGAAGTAAGCGTTACATCCTCAGGCTCTTTAGGGTTTAACACAATGACTTCCCAGATGAAGAACTTTAAGATAAAAGTTTACATATTTAAACACTGCAATTAATGCAGACATCTGGAATAGAAGAAAGTTAAAATGCTCTGAAAAGTGACTAATTAAACACATGCTTGTCATATGCAAGCTTCCATAACAAACACATCATTTTCAATTTTTTTCTTTACATTGTCAGAACTACATATTGTTTGGCCTGAAAAAAAAAACCTTGAGGTTTGGTTCTTTCATTAAAAACTTCCTCTGCAAAGAACAAAGCCTCTGCAAACCGAACAGGCTCCCAATAATGCCTTTCAACTACATGTCTTATTAAGCAAAATAAATATTTATGAGATTAGCAATTATGCTGATGCAAAAATCATAAAGACATAAAATACATTCACCTCACATGCCTTACAATACTGGTTCTTCAGGGGTAACAGATCAAAAAATAGAAGCATTTTGCCACTAACATTGACAATTAAATACAGAACAGGTATACTAGAAAAGTAGAAACACGAGTCCTCTGTTTTCAGTGCAGGAAATGCCTATTTATAATGTATCTTTTAAAAAATATTCCAAGATGCCATTTCACCAACTTATATCCTTATCATTCAGTTAGCTGAATGCAGCCACTAACCAACTGATGGAAATGCTGAAGCAGGTGTCTTTATTTACAGTGGTAGTGGACACTGTGCATTACCCAAGTTGCCTCTCAGTACAAATCCACTGAGGGTCATAGCAGAGTACCTGTACAGCTTAGGTTAGTCGCATCCTACCATTCTCTGAGGACTATTCCACACGGTTAAATGAGCAATGTAAAGAGAGCATTCTCTGCTGAAGTAAGCAAGCAAAGGGGGTAGATACTAAAAAATAATGCCCCATCTGACATCATCTACAGGAACCATGCTTTCCAGAACCTACTTACGTTTTCTTGAAGTTTGAATACCGTAAGTGCATGTATACTTCTGTGGTACCATACCACAACTTCTTTCAAGACAGTGGAAGCAGTTAATTCCCTACCCTATCCTCTTACTTGCTTAGTCAATATTAGTATTTGGCCTCCCCATTGCCCCCCAGCCCTCCTGTTCCCCGATTGCCACCCAGTCCCATTTAGATAAAGTCAAGACAGCTTTAAAGGCCAGCCAGTCCAGAAAACTACTGCTTCCGCTTGGCATAGACAGGGCTCATTAACAGATCACCTTTCCATTGCTAATTCCCTCCATTTTTGATCAACCAAATGTGGCAATAAATAGAACAGATTTTCAAAGGAGCAAGACTTCAGACCACAGTTGCCAGACTGCTCAGGAAGTCAGAGCTTGAAGAGTGAGACAGAACTAAATCCTAAGTTCTTCCTTGGCCGGTGTAATACAAGGACAAAAGTGGGAGGGAGAGAATTATAAAAAGGAAGCAAGTTTAATGGGAATGTAAGTACACCTTCAGACAGATTTTTATTTGAGTTCCATTGGAAGATAATATTAATAATTATATTTAAAAGCTCAATTGACTTTTTTCCCATTAAATCACTTCACAGGTTGAACAGGACTCAAACTACCAATTAGCTAGCTAACTTGCATCTTAGCTGTGTTTGAGGCAATCACCTGTGCCTCAGCACACCAAGACAGGTACAGATTTACTGGCTAACACTTGCAGACTACTGCTACCTACATCACCACTACATTCAA
Organism: Pygoscelis adeliae; assembly: GCF_000699105.1. Classification (NCBI taxonomy): domain Eukaryota; kingdom Metazoa; phylum Chordata; class Aves; order Sphenisciformes; family Spheniscidae; genus Pygoscelis; species Pygoscelis adeliae. Next base: position 4,380,052 of record NW_008824676.1, read on the forward strand.
TACTGAACTACTTATATTTGTGTACAGTATATTATTACTGAAGGCAAAATAGATCCAAGCTCAAAATAAACACACAGATCATCTGAACATTCAGTTAGATACAGCAAATCCAGTAGCATTTCCATTCCAGGACAAGCTATACCTTGCACTATTTGCCACAGCACATCAGTCTACCAGTTAGAGAAAGAATAATCTCAAAGGCACCAGAACAGCCTTCTCAAAGAGAAAACTTCAGTCAAAGCCAAAATTCCTTTGGAACGATTTTAGAAACTAAAATGCATTTATAGTACCTTAATATTTTATGCTTTATTCACTCCTTCTCCTAACAATTCTTCTGCCTTTCCTCTCTTTTTGCTACTTTACTTTATTCCTGTTGAAGTGCAAAATGCCATGCAAGAGTTCTACCCACATACAAGAGCGAGCTGAAACGCAGAAACTGAACAAGAGAAACAATTTTCTCAGATCTTTTGCTTATAAAAATCATGTGACACTTACAAAATAACAGTGATAGTCAGAATTTTCAATGTTAACTGTATTGACTTGAATAGAGCAGTTATCTACATGGAACCAGATATATGCAGTTAATTCAGTGCTTCAAACAAAACAAAAAAGAACATATCCTCTTGAGATAAAGCCAGAAATCATGATAAACCAAGCTCACCCTGTGCCTCCCTTACTGCAGTATTTTCAAAGAACAGGGTCATCTACATTAAGTACCTTATTAGGAGACATACTAACACAACTGGCATTTGGACTCTTTGTGGTCTTTAAAAAGTACCTGGCTCAGTTAGATGCACTTAACCATTCTCATTCTCAAGTTTTACATTAAAAAGCATTATATAATTTATAGGTACTAAACCAAACGAAAATGCCTTCAGCTAGACAGGGAAAAAAATAAGAGTATAAAATCAGCTTAACTCAGACCTTACAAATACATTTAAGGCTATTGTTAAAGCCACATAAAGCTACCGTTCTATGTTAACAGAACAGGATAACTACACACATTCCACAGTTTTTTGTGCTCCTTAAGATCAGCTACACACATTCGTTTTCAGTTATCATGGTTTTTTTTTCTTTAATAACTATTTGCCTCTTAAAAATGTAAAGGCATTTATAGTTGGTACACAATTTCCATTCAACGCAGAATTCCACATTCTACTGTAGCTCAACTACAACTATTTGTGGAAGTGGACAGTAATTAGCAAATAATGGAGACAGGCATTTGGGAAGGCACACCCTTCATGATCAGCATTAGTTACTGTTTATAATAGCAAATTTTAACTATTTCAGTATAAAATACCATAGAAATCACACAGTACTCAGCAAATCATGATTTTATGTTAACAGTCATGCAGTGCCAACTCATGACTTCAGAATTACCACTGACTGAAGTTACAGCATTTTATTTTGGGGCTGTTGGCTGCAGAAATCCTAATTCAGAAAAGTAACTCTACAAGTTTACTCACACATGTTTAAGTCTCTCAGAAATTCATCAGATAACTCTGTTGAGAAAAGTATCAGGTGAGTAAAAATTGTAGTCCTCCCTTGAATGAAAGACCCATATAATATGCACACCACTATTTCCAAATTTTGATCATCTACATCAAGACAGTTATCTTACTTATCAAAAAGCCAATACATGCTGTTTGTATTTTTGGAAGTGGTTATCCTCCTGCATACAGATGAAGAGAGAAGAGACTTACATGGACAAGTTAGGAGATGGAACCCTACTATCATCAGCTAGGTTCCCAAGGTGGCTCAGCGTTGAAGTCGAACTGTTCTCTATAAAGCACTTCTCCTAAGCCCTCTGGATAGTTGTAAACTTGATCAGAGATTTTGCCCTGCAGGAGAAAATGCATATAAAAATAAATTTCAAAACCAGAACAAAATCAAAGCTTTATCTTAAAACACGTAACAAATGCCTTTTCAGTAGTGCTTTTAAGGAGGCTTGCAAGAGCCCACCATGAAAGTTTATAATCACATAAAATGCCCAGTTTTCAAGAGTGAATGTAAACTCTGAGCCAGATCAAGTCAGATGTATGAAGAACAGCTAAAACACATGAATTATGCACATGAAACCGCTTGTTTGTACTTACCTTTCATAGTCTGAACTGGAATATTTTCAAAACTAAAGGCAAAGAGCTCTATATGATCCTGCTTTAGGGTAGTATGCCTTAATACTGGACTACCCTCCCAGAAGTACTTTTAACCCTGTAACCACTGTGACTCTTCCCCTCCCCACTTCCTTGCTAGTTCAGAATTCCCTTGCCATGTTATTTCTTCCACTGCTGTGAATGAACACAGCATGTGGGTGAAAAAGCTATGTGGGTGAAAAATAGTGCTTTATATAGTGAAACTGAACACCAGACAAATCCAGAGATGACCAAGACAGTAAAAAGAAACGTATGCTTGCCTTCAGGAATGAGGTTTCAGCTGGCCTTTAAAGGCTATTACACACAACACCAAAGCAGCATCTTAAAGTACAAGGCTAGCTTACTCAAATTAAGGTAAAACAATCACACAAAACAGTACAACGAACATAAGAAGCAGTCAAGGAAACATTAACCAGTTCTGCTGACAAGTTATTCCTTCTAAAAGGAACAGTCATTTTCATGGAATTAAATACAATACAGAACTGGTCATGTGAAACCCAACATACAACAAAGTTACTACAAATTCACTGTGGTCTATGGCATGAAACGTGGAATGTACCAACCTATTGTAAAAATAAATCTTTGCTGCTCTCATTATTTAAACCAGACTACACGTGCTGACTACAAAAACCTGGCTTCTGGGAATCACCTAACCCAAATGACCATGTTTTCAAACGCATTACAGTGAAGCAAACTGCTGAAGTGTATTTTTTCCACTTATTCTTGCTATTAGAAAACTAAACTAGCATACTCTATAAAGTACTGAATTACAGAGTGAATGCAACTTGAGGGTAACTGTTTCACAGCAACTCCACAGAGCAATCTCTTCAGCTTTACCATCTAAATTAGCATTCAGTAGCATATAATATTAAAAATAAACCTCAGCACTTCAAAGCTAATTGAGATATTAGGGAATTTTGCCAGCCAGAATTAATGTATATGCCATATATTTAATCTCATCCCTTTCTTCCACTAAAGCAGGAAGTCAGTAACATTTAGTTCTCGGAGTATGCACACAACAGTTTTAAAAGCTGGCAACACTTTCCTTTTGTAAAATTAACTAGTAGCTCCACTATTTTCTAGTGCTGTTCTGATTACACTCAAGAACTCGTACAAATTTTCCAGTGATTATTAATTAAGTTTACCTTCCCAGCAAAACAAGTCATTAAAAACAGGTGCTTCTAGGGAGAGTGCATGACCTTTAGTGCAAAACTTAAAAAGCCACACTTCAGACAAATATCACCTGCAGTACTATTCCAATAAATACTCTCACATGACCCAAGAAGAAAGTATGCAGCAAAAGTTCCCGTGGAGCTGGAATGAAAACCAATCATTTTCTGTAGCAATAGTCAACTCTGGGCTGCACTGAGTTCTAACTACCCTTCAGAATTTCTTTTAAATGGGAATTACTTATCTGAAGGATCTACACAAATATACAGAAAATAGTCTGACTGCCCTCTTTTGTGCAGGTTTGCCAATATTAAATATCCAGAGAGGAAAATGGTACTATTTGAGCCTTTCAAATCATAGTAATTTTACTCTGCTTTAACAAGCGCAGAGTTAGTTTGCTATGCTGTGGCAGAGCAGGACTACCATTTTAAGCAGCAGAAGCATATTAGATGTCCATAACCCATATGGACAAACCCAGTTTTAAAAAAGTGCACATGTGATCATCCACAATGAAGCATTCATTGTTTAAGGGTCTTAAAGTCAGTATAAAAGCATTCTTTGCTAAACAGAGAGCTTTGAGTTGCAGGAATAATCGACAAGGCAGCTTTGCCTTTTAATACTCAAGTGACACCTATATGCATGTATTTATATATCATCTGTTAGTATACTCTACTAGCAGGTGCCTCAAGTTTGACTGCAGCTCGACCAGCAATGCTGTACTTCGTACTTGAATAGTAACACTCCTCTGAGGAACAAAATAACCCCCCAGTCATCCACAGCGCATAGTTTTGCCAGAACAACTGCATCCCCGCAGCAAGCTCTATGAGCACCGGCAGGCCAGTCAGGGCCAGGCCCTTTTCAGCTCACAGGCCCCCTCAGCTCCCCGTGTCTGATACAGACAGGCCTACAAAATCAGGCACTGATTTTCTTCAAAAAAAATGATCCACTACATCTCTCCATTTCTGAAGAGACCCTTTAGTGACCTCAGCTTAACTATGCATGAACCAAACCCTAAAAATCCAGCAATCGATGACCTCGTGTATCTACACCAACTGGCAGACTTGGAGGCACCAAAGTTACTCTGGTCCACAAAAAAACCCAGCTATTCTTCTGTTACAATAAGCCTTTTCCAGATCAGGGTCAGGGTGTTGTGGCAAGGCGGTCCCCGGAGGAGAGCAGGTCCTGAAGGGAGTACAGGTCCCTGAGGAATTCTGTCAGCCTCACTCTTGCTCCTGTGCTACATCAACAGCATTTTGAATTGAAATTTGCCATTATACCCAAATTAGTCCCTTACACAATTAATCCTCCCTTTCAGGAAGGGACGGTCTTAATTCCCTTCCAGAGCACTCTGTCTCTCCTTTAATTAGAGAGATGGAATCATTTCCAGACCATACAGCCCAGCATTGCTGCAAACACACACCTGCATCAGCCTTCCAACATAGGGAGCAGCAAGACACACAAGCTGCTTGCCTGGGGGCAGGCTGCAGCACTGAAAGGTAAGCCTGCCTCTTGCCTCCAGTAAAACTGTCCCCACGGGAGAAACATTCCCATTGCTGCTCACCACCGAACAACATCCTCCCCCTCCCAAAGTCTTGTAAAGACCCCTCTTTTTCTGGGGTTTAACAGCCTTCCCCAGAGCTCAAGGCCCAGCGGGAAGAACAGGGCGGGGGGAGCAGCAGGCTGGCTGGCTGCAGGGGGCTCGGCCTACAGCAGGCAGAGCCGGTGGGGAAGGGAGCTCACCACAGCCTGAAGCACACGGGGAGGGGGCTGCCGTGTCACAAGCATCAGCCACGGCGGCAGCAGCATTGTTCACACGGTGACAGGAAGGAAAGAACTAGACTGGACCAGTCCAGACTGGAACAAACCCCTCCTCTCATCACCATTATTCACAACCCCCACCTCCCCCCCAGCACCGCTGCCTCCCACGTTTATCCAGGGAAGGATAGTAGGCAAGTGCAGTACCCTCAGAGCCAAAAATCCAGCAGCCAGGGCGGAGTGGGGCAGCACTCCCCCCATCCCCAACCCACCACCACACAGGAGACCCAGCCACACTGTCTGGCTGGGAGGGTAGGCAGGTCTAACCCGCTTTATTGGACACCACATGGTGGTTCAGGGCAGCTATATTCGACTGGGACTACGCAATCAAATCCTGCTCGGTCACCGGAGACTGCTGCAGAGGTCTGAAATGCAGGGCTTCTCCTGCCTACATGTCGGCTGTGCAGGATTTTGCACTGCAGGAGATGCGCTTCAGAAAGGCTCAACAGAAGATTTAAGCTCACTTACTTCTCTCTTCACCACAACCAGGGTCCCCCCAGCACAGACATGCATCTTCTTGGGCTCTGAACAAGGCCAGACTGCCAACTGGAAAAGACCTGCAGTGCTGTCTAGTAATGAGCCACAACAGCAGCATCCTCGGCCACGCCAGCTGCCCCACGTTCTTGGGTCTGCACCATCCCCCTTACACACGCATGAACCCCCTGCTCCCACACCATACCTCCAGCTCCCCTACAACCAGTAACAGGCACCTCTGCTGACCTCTCACCAAACATGGAACAGCACCAGAGCAAGCACACACACTCAGATACCCTGACATCCAGGTGCACACATTTTACACTCACACACCCAGCCAGCAGCTAAGCAGTGACTGGACCCTCTTCTCTGTACTTTCCAAAAGCCACCAGTACAGTACAGTAGTGGCCAACTGGACCACAAGTACCAGCAGAGGCAGGCAAGCCAAGCGGGTTGAGGCTCAACCAAGACACTTCCAGAACGACTGGTGGCACCAAACCTGCTACTGCTACACTAACAGACTGACCAAGGGGAGGGAGAAAACGTGCGTCCTTGAGATGACCAGCAAACGCCCCTGGCAAAGGAAGAAGACTGCTAACAGGAGGGAAGGGCTCCACTTTCCATACCTGGAGGACCCCCTGGCCCCTCTGTGTGAAGGCAATTTGCACCGTCATCCCAGCGCTCGTCCCAGAAAGTGTTACTCGTGCAATACCCTTACAACTTGTGCAGTACCCTAACAGCTCGCTCTGCCGCCCTGCTCCTTGGCATGCCCCCCCCGTCCACCATGCCGAGATCGTGCAGGTACCCACAGGCACAGCTCAGATGAGGGGGAACGAGAAGCATGACAGTGGGAGCCCGGATGGATAGCCACAGTTACAGATGCACAACATGGCCTCTGAGAAGCAGGCAAGCAGAGACACCGCGGCCGTGCCACCAGCACTTCTCCAGTCTCTCTGCCCCCGGCCAGCCACGCCAGCCTCGAAGCCTGTCACACAGCTGC
>NW_008824676.1:4388543-4398860 GCF_000699105.1 Pygoscelis adeliae
CGGTTCCCGACAGAAGGCGGGGAGGGACCACGTAGGGCTCGACTGAAGGCGTCCCTCGGGATCCAGCGCGGGCGGTTACCCATACGTGAGTTCATATGGCAACTTGAATCTGTGTTTCAGTAACGGCTTCCACAAAACCGAGACCTATCCTGTGTCGCTACTACTTCGAGCAGGTGGCAAAAGAAACCAGGTCTTTTTTGGCCAGCCAGAACCCTCGTTCACCGAGTTAACAGCAGCCTACTAACTGGCACTGATTCACTGAGCATTGATAAGCTGTTAATAACGCTCACTGGAGGAGGCTAACCACACTGCATACCTGGCAGCCTCGGTCATGAATTTCGGGCCTTCAAGACTCCCGTAAGTAAATAAATGAACTGAGGGATTTAGCTGACCCATATATTTCACAGAGTTTCACTGAAGCACCGGGGTGTCTTCAGCACATCCCAAAGCCTTTAGTACGTTGGTAACGCCCTTGTGAGGAAGCGCGGCTCAGCTGTGAGTGGAAAAGAGCCGCTCGGAGATCAGGTGCCTCAGTTAAAGGTCACAAAACTGTTCCATGGTGGAGCTGAGGATGAACCCTGATCTGCCAGCCCCACTCTGCCATGTCAACTTTACCAAACCACACAGGGCTCTTTCTTTAAAAAATCATTCCAGTAGTCACAGTTCTTTCCGGACACTAATATATGTAGTTATCCAGTTCACTGAGACCTACCAAAAGATATACTTGTTCTGGAAAGTAATTGTCCTGGTTTCGGCAGGGATAGAGTTAATTTCCTTCTTAGTAGCTGGTACAGTGCTGTGTTTTGGATTTAGGATGGGAACAAAATTGATAACGCACTGATGTTTTAGTTGTTGCTAGGTAATGCTTACACTAGCCAAGGACTTTTTAGTTTTCCATGCTCTACCGACTGAGAAGGCTGGAGGTGCACAAGGAGCTGGGAGGGGGCACAGCCAAACTGGCCAAAGGGACATTCCATACCATGTGACGTCATGCTCAGTACATAAACTGGGGGAAGCTGGCCGGGGGGGCTGCTGCTCAGGGACTGGCTGGGCATCGGTCGGCTGGTGGTGAGCAATTGCACTGTGCATCACTTGCTTTGTGTATTATTATTATTATCATATTATTATCATTTTATTTCAATTATTAAACTGTTTTTATCTCAACCCACGAGTTTTTCTCACTTGTGCTTTTCCAATTCTCTCCCCCATCCCACCGGGGAGGGGGGGGAGTGAGCGAGCGGCTGCGGGGGGCTTAGTTGCCGACTGAGGTTAAACCACAACAGTAATTGTTCATCTCAGGGCACATTCATTTTCTTTTTAAAAAGGTATGTTAGTACAGTTTGGGTTTTTTTTTCCCCAAAGCAAAGCTGGGTTTGTTTAGTTTTATAGCAGAGAGAATTTAGAAAAGTGGTGAATAGATACATACCTGTCAACTCTTCAGAAATAAAATGAGACTGAGTTTCCACAACATGCAGGGGTGGAGTCTGTTTACTCTTTTCATCTGTTGTCACCTTCTCTTTTGCAAATCATTGTAAATGAGGAGGAAGTGAACTGACAAATACATGCAGTCTCATTACAGTGTCTCATCTTTCCTGATAACAGCGCTAGTAGGTTATGGATGAAGTCAGTAAAAGTAGGCACATTGATTAGAAAGTCAGAAGACCTCTCACATATATTTGCAACAAACCCTGCATTGAGGACTAAAAATGGAGTGGTTTACACTGCTGTCTTCTCAGGTATGTTCTGTATCGCACCCTTCATCTTACCTATTGACTTACCTATTCGTTTGGGTTCCTATTCCAGAATGCAAGTGCAGGAGGAGGAATCAGAGTATATAAAAAACCCCCAGCAAACCAAACCAAACAAGGTATAGAGAGATAAGAAGAGAGATTTGGGCAGAGCAGAGCTTGGACACAGCACAACAAATGTGAATCATTAACAGGCAAAGAAAGGAGGAAGGGTTAGAGGGGAGGACAAAGGTTATCATGATATATGCAGAGGAGCAATCCAGAAAGCTATATTCTTTGGGAAGGCAGATTTTTTAAAGCACATTTTTGGAACGGATTTAAACTAGGAAAAGGACTTGACTAGTTTGGAGGCATTTAGGTGCAGCCAAAAAGTGATCCAACAGAGAAAAGGCAAAGAATAAGTCAATACTTAGGAAAAATGTCTTTACTGAAAGAGTGGTTAAACATTGGAACAGGCTGCCCAGGGAAGTGGTTGAGTCCCCATCCCTGGAAGTATTTAAAAGACGTGTAGATGAGGCGCTTAGGGACATGGTTTAGTGGGCATGGTGGTGTTGGGTCGACGGTTGGACTCGATGATCTTAGAGGTCTTTTCCAACCTTAATGATTCTATGATTCTATGAATACTAGTTCTGTGTAGAACTATGTATGTTATTGATGTTCTTAGACATCTCCTGATGGTAATACCTGAAGATATCCCAGCGATATATGAGTGATGTAACTGCCACATCAGTTGCTGCTACTTCATCTACATTCATCTTCCCAGAGGAGATTTTGTTTTGGTAGGTGGGGGATGTTTTTAGTATTCGTATTGGGAGTAAGAAAACAGATGGACTATTTAAGAGGGGAGGACAGTCACCTAGGACAGGAAAAAGAACTTCAGTTTGATATGCAATTAATTGGGGGCACTGTCAGCTATTTTAAAAACGTATGGAGGGAGGGAGGATTTCCTGCTTACATGGAGGAAGCAACACTTGAAAGCAGAAACATAAACTTCATCCTCTCAAATCTCCTGGAATAAAAAAAAAGAGTGGCACACTGTTTGGGAGAGTACAAGACTGAACTGCATAGTCACTACACAAAATGAGAAAAAATTGATGGATGAACGCTTTATACAGTGTTTCCACTACCACTGGTGATATTAACGCAGAACTAGAAAACTGATGCCACAGCTCAATGTGTAAATATATATATATATTTAGTATAGTGCTACACAAAACAGCAGTCCTGTTTTGTCTGGAGAGGCAAAATGTAAAAAAAGCCAACATAAAATTTCCTTCTGCCTCATTAACATTTCTCTACACTCAATTTTAATACTTGAATTCCTAACCTTAACCGAATTCCTATTCCATGCCCACAATATATTTCATAGATTACTAGAGTAGCAATTCACGTTTTGTTCTCCAAAGACAAAAAGGCAGCAGGGCACAAAATACATGTCCAGCCCTGAGTTCCCCTTACTTCCAACTGCGAGGCACTTCCACCACGTTTCCTTTTTTTTTGCCTCCACGTTTTCTTTTCAGCACGGTTCACAGTTGGATGTAGACAAAATCAGGTGTTATCCCTATGACGCAGATAAACCGGGGCAGGAAAGACACCCTTCCCCACCTCGTCTTTTGGAGCGCAAAAAATACTCACTGGTGAGGCAACCCAGTGGTCAGGAGCTTCAAATTGGTTTGGACAGATGTCTGAAGGCTGCACAGCCCGATGACCTTTCCCGCTAATCCCAAGTATTTCCTTCTCTTTATGCCTTCCTACGCACTACCTCTTCTCTCCTCTGGTTCTCCCATTTCCTCTCCCTCTCTGATGCACCCTCTATCACCAGGCGTCAGCAGCAGGGTCGGATTCCGCTCCTGCAGGTGAGAGAATGAGATTATTTCCTCCTCCATCTCCTCTTCCTCTTCCCCCACTGCTGCCAACTCCTGCAGCAGTCGGTGTTTTTTCTTAAAGCCTCAGGTGCAGGAATTATGTGATTATGCAGGAATTTCATCTTCCATTGCGAATAAAATGTCCTTAGCTACTGAAAACTTAGCGCAACAGAAGACAAATACAAATAATGATCCACCTTTGGAGGTAGGGAAAAGGTTGCTTAGGTTTCTGAATGCTTGAACTTGACAATAAGGTCCCTCTCCTGGCTCCTCTTACATGTGGCGGCACTCAGTGCCAGGTATGGCTAACAATCTGTAGCCATCCAGCCGGAGCACCCAGCCGTTGCGGTGGGAGGAAAGAATCAGTCCAAATTGCGTTTTTGTCTGAGCTGCTCAGGGCAGGAACGCCCGTGCATGGGGCAGGGGCACAAGAAAAGGAAAATGAAGGCTGTGACAGCTCTGAATCCCTTGTGCCCACAATGCTGTAGAAATACTAGAGTTCAAATAGTCTCTCTTTTTAGTAAAACTACCTGTATAAATAGGACCTTGTGGAAGTAATATCAATTGATACTCTGATCTTCAGACCTTTTTCATTGCTGCATACTTTGGAACTATCACTGTTCCTGTCTGGTTGACAGAAATACTGGTAACCAGCTGGAGGAATGACTCATAATTATTAAAAGCCCAGAGGTGGTGGGAGGAAAGACATCTCTGCCTTAACTCATATGGAGCAGTCACCTCTTACCTATATTTACTGAATCGTTTGCTGGATCAAAACAACTGGGGCAGAAATAAGGTCCCAACTTCCTAGCATGGATTAGTCTGACTTCAGAAGAGTAAGTTTAAGTGTAATTTATACACAGAATAGTTACAGAATAGATCTCATACTCATGCTAAGTTGTTTACACAAAGGTTAAAAAAGGTGTATATAGCAGCATTATTTTGACTGACTTAGCTTCTATAGATGCCTATGGGGTGATATCACACATGGAAAATTAATGAAAGCAGCTCAAAGCACTATATAAAGATATCACAAGTAAGTAAAATTAAGTTGGGGTTGTTTTACAAAATCAAAGGTAGAAGGAAAGAGCAAGAGAAAATTCAATCCTGTTTTAGGGGTATCCAGCAATATATCATACGCCCAGTTAGCTACAGTCTCCTATCAGTCCAATGCTAGAATGTTTTTACCTCCAAAAAATCTAGACTGGATGGACAGAGACTAAAAACAAAATTACTGTGAACTAAATATCTGAGGTATGAAATAAGGACTGGAAATAAGGGCATTTGAGACCCCACCTGGAGTACTGCGTCCAGCTCTGGAGCCCTCAGCATAAGAAAGACACGGATCTGTTGGAGCGGGTCAAGACGAGGGCCACGAAAATGATCAGGGGGATGGAACACCTCTGCTATGAGGAAAGGCTGAGAGAGTTGGGGTTGTTCAGCTTGGAGAAGAGAAGGCTTTGGGGAGACCTTATTGCAGCCTATCAGTACTTCAAGGGGGCTTATAAAAAAGATGGCGGCAAGCTTTTTAGCAGGGCCTGTTGCGACAGGACAAGGGGGAATGGCTTTAAACTAAAGGGGGGTAGATTTAGACTCGATATAAGGAAGAAATTTTTTACGCTGAGGGTGGTGAAGCACTGGCACAGGTTGCCCAGAGAGGTGGTGGATGCCCCATCCCTGGAAACATTCAAGGTCAGGTTGGCCGGGGCTCTGAGCAACCTGATCTAGTTGAAGATGTCCCTGCCTGTGGCAGGGGGGTTGGACTAGGTGACCTTTAGAGGTCCCTTCCAACCCAAACTATTCTATGATTCTATGACTATTGAAGAGAGTATTTAAATATGACCATTACTTGAGAGTCTAGCGACCTGCATGCTTATGCCACATTAACTAGTAAAGAAGACTCAAAAGCTTTAAGTATCTGCAACAGGGTATGGACTTTTTACTGTTAGAAAATGTGCCCAAATCCAGCCCAGGTTAGAAATTATTTGGGCTCATTACGTGGTAGATACTGAGTTGTGTATTAATCACTCACACTCTAGTTCCCAGTATCCACATGTCATGGATCATCACTAAAACCTGAAAGATCAGCCAGAGGCTGAGGGCTAGGCCTCCATGGAATTTATCATTTCTCATTACAAATACTTCTGGAGTGGAGAAGAGGCATGGGGTTTCCCTCTGCAGATAAACAGGAGGTGGTGGTTCCCAGAAGGGTGAAGTAGTCAACAGCGATAAGACTATATCAACTTAAAAATGCAACAGTCCAAGCACTAAAGCAGGATAAAGTGGTCTGTGTACCATGCAAGGAGGTTAAAAATATGCATATCACATGCTGTTACTGGTGGTTACCAAACGGAGAGATCCTTTTTTATTAACTCTTTCGGAATGAATACTCTCTTTGTTGTTGTTTGTTGCATTTGCAAGGGGTTTTTGTTCCCAGATGTTTATTCTCAGCCCTGTAGTTCTTGTGTAAGTAGTCGTCCCCAAATGCAGTCCTAGCTCTATGCAATGATTAAGAGTGTTTTCAGGCTGCTTGGCTTGCTAGCTGTTCTTGTCAGTCACCTTCCAGCTTTCCGAACATGCACATGTCCTTCTCGTGATTTCTAGACACAGTGTCCCCTGGCAGCCCCCAGTTTTGCTGAGCTTCCCCTGGCTGGTAGGGCATTTCATCGAGAGTGAAGACTCACAGTCTTCAAGAGGAAGATTTCCAGCTAACCCCTGGAGAAGCACTTTCCACTTGTCAATGTCTTTCATCACCCTCCCAGCTCTGAGAGGTGGTGGCGATCTCCCCCTTGTCATTCAAGAGCAGCGAGAAGGAAAGTGGTCTCTTGAGATTGCACTCCAGCGCTGTCTGAGATGCCTCCAAACGTGCGCCTGCATTTTCTGTTTCATTGACAATGCTGTCTCACACATTTTTGGGATGAGAGAACCACAAGTCAAGGCAGAGGCCTTTCTCACTAGGGCAAAAAGGGCAGGACTTTTAGACAGACAAAACCCTAGCAAACTCTTTCACTGCTTTCAAAGCAAGTGATGACACATTTGGAAAAAAATATTTGACCCATTTAAGATAAATCCTGTTTACTTTGCTTGCATGAATAGAGTTGCTAATGTTAGCAGGAGGAAGATGAGCAGAATGTGGCACTACTCACTTCTCTCTGCATTTGAATTTTCTGTAACACATGCATTTTTCACGTAGAAGTTGACAGACCTTTTCAAAAAGAACTTTTTTTTTTCCCCCTATAAAACAGAAAACCCATAGATGATAGGCTGGCAGTAGTGACCAGCATGGAATAATTACCCCCGTAACACAGTTAAGAGCGTACAGAAGGATCTGCAGGATCCATGTCACGTACATACAGGAATGAACATGCTCTGGGCTTTTGCATTTGGTTGTGGGACCACTGCAGTAGTGATGCTCTTGGTACTCAGGGCCTTCAAACAGGTGGCTATCAACATGAGTTTGAGTCCCTAATTGTATGCAATCAAGTCTGATCTAGGAAACTGTGTTTGTGTACCTGCCAGTCCTTCTCTCTCGGGGCTGGCCCTTAACTCTAAGATTTGTAGCTTGCAATTTGTTTTTCCAGGCTCAGCCTTTCTGTGGTCCTCAAAAATGGGGAAGGAAATCCCTTTTTAATTTTGTTGCCATTAATCTTGTCCTGATCTTGTTTAGGACTTTAGCCACTGTTGGCTCAAGAATGTGGGGCAACATCCTGGATCAGACATAATGTTGTTGGAAGTGAAACAATAGCTATGGATATCATCTACTCAGGATACTGTGTCAGTTCTATCCCCTGGCTTTGCTACTGCCAGTCAAATATGCAGAACCAATAGGAAAGTTAGCAAAGCAAAGCAACCAGGGCTGGGTTATTTTTATTACACTCAATTTCCTCACAGATGGCCAAAATAGTCAATACCCTCCAAATCTGACCAGCTCAAAATGCAAGTGAAAGCTGAACATGAAGGGAGCATCAGACAAGGCTGGGGCAGTGTCTTCGGGTTAGTACCCCATCCTCTTTGTCACGCCCCATTTTCAGCAGCGAGAATGTACGACCCAGTGTGCACACTCAAACCAGAAGACATAGTGCTAAGCCAGAAGATCTCAATTAGTTTTAACATCTTCAAAACCCCAAGACAAGACCCCAAGGAAGACATCGTGCGGGGCAGCGGGGTCACGCATAGCCAGGAAGCAGCCGGGAGCAGCAGGGTCTGCAGCTGGGGCCCCGCCGGGTCGCTGCAAAGCAGGAGGACCGAGCTGCTGAGAGCTGCTGAGCTGAGCCCAGCCTTCAGCCCTGGGCAGTCCTCAGGAGTCCCTGGCCCTCTCCCAGCCACAGTGTCATGCCGGGGCCGTGCCTCTGCTGCTTGCCTCCGCGCAGAGAGCTCCCAGGCCAGGGGACAGCAAAGCGCTCAGCCCCTGCAAGCTCAACAATTGCAAGGAGGACAGAGATGGTCTTATTCGAGGAGTTATTACTGGTACCAGTAAGCATGCTGTGGTGGCTGCTCCCTGTCTACTTACCCTGCATCTGCTCATGAAAAACACCACTGAAACTAGTCTTTGACCATTAGCTTTGCCTGGTGCTCCAAGACTGGGATTTGGGTTTTTTTATTAAAGACAGTTTTCCAAAGGGGCAGATAATTGCTATTCATTCTTGAAATAATAAAAAAAAAAAAATCTTTCTTGTTATATATAATTTTCTTGCATAGTTTAGAATTTGTTTCTCTTTTCTCCACTGCCTGGAAGGGTGGAGCAGGGATCCAGCATAGCACCTGGGAGGCTGCTGCAGTCCCATGGCTGAGCTGGATGCCCACATCAGCTCAGGTGCCGCTGGAGCTGGAGGGAGAGGTGGCTGCCCAAGTGTCATCCATCATGGGAAAGAAATGCCTAAAGCAGCATGTATTTAAGGTTACCGCCTCCCAGATGGTCCTTTACTCAGGACATCCCAATATTTTTCTGGTTATGGAGCAGGGCTTTGGGCTTAGGTTTACTCTGAGAAGCCAAAGAAACGTTTACCATTTTCTGTAACAGAAGCAGAGTTTAAATGAATGATTACAATAATATCGAGGGACTGTGTCTCTGAGATTTTACTACATGTAAACACAATCATAAGTGTAATCAATGTCAATGACTTCCATTTAATTCTCAGACAAAGTTTGCTTTTAAATACCTCACCAGATTTGACAGGGTATCCTGGTTTCGGCTGGGGTTGAGTTAATTTTCTTCCTAGTAGCTGGTACAGTGCTGTGTTTTGGATTTAGGATGAGAATAATGTTGATAACACACCGATGTTTTCGTTGTTGCTGAGCAGTGCTTACACTAAATCAAGGACTTTTCAGCTTCTCATACTGCCCTGCCAGAGAGGAGGTTGGAGGTGCACAGGAAGCTGGGAGGGGGCACAGCCAGGACAGCTGACCCAAACTGGCCAAAGGGATATTCCATACCGTATGACGTCATGCTGAAGAAAAAAACTGCGGGGGGAGTTGGCTGGGGGGGCGTGGGCGCTGCTGAGGAACTGGCCGGGCATCGGTTAGTGGGTGGTGAGCAATTGCCTTGTGCATCACTTGTTTTGTATATTCTTTTATCATTATTATTATTATTTTCCCTTCCTTTTCTGTCCTATTAAACTGTCTTTATCTCAACCCACGATTTTTACTTTTTTTCCCCTGATTCTCTCCCCCAATCCACTGCGGGATGGGGAGTGAGCGAACGGCTGTGTGGTGTTTAGCTGACTGCTGGGTTAAACCACAACACATGGCCAATGATAAATGGAATGCAATTAGTTCTACTATTTGCTTTGATGACATGCTAAATTATTTCTTACAACAGACCATTTATTATCCAAAGCTAATGGTTATAGGCTTGCATTTAACAAGTCTAATATATCGTAAACCGTGGCAAACTGATAAGTTTCAAATTGAGCTATTAAAGTGTAGAAAAAAAGTCATTCTATGAACAAGTTTCATCTAATAAATCCTTGTCAATGCCCAAGTCATCATTTTCACAAAGAAATCTTAAACTGTAAGAATTTTATATACGTTTCTCATCATTACATAAATAAAAAACCTCAATTATGCTCCCTCTTAGTGATTTACAGTCACTTAATGAATATATAATCTTAAGGAAAACGTCTGTATTTAAATGTTCTTGTGGCATTTTTAACATAATGCTTCTTCTAATTGTTAACAAGAGTATTATTACTTTTTTTTTCCCCTGAAATTTATCATGAGCTTATCATGGTAATTGCAAATTAATGAAGAGAGTGTAGTCTCTGAGAATACAAATATTTCATCTTATGAATTGTTAGCCCTTATACTGCAACGTTGCTTGCCATGGAGCTTCTCAACTGCTCTGCACTCTGAATTTCCATTATCACCCCTTTCCTTCAGTATATGCCTTCTTCATGTGGATCTAATCCAGCTGAGGAATGTAAATGCCTTACAAAATAAAAAGCTGAAAAGAGGCAGCAGCAGAGCACCTGATCCCAGAAATCATATTTTGGCTGAAAACATAAGTGCCTGGACTTAAGGAAAAATTTGGGTAAAATTACCCAACTTTTACCATTTAGGCAAGGTATTAAAGCTACCTTGTGAACATCAGGCTTTGGTATTTCGACGCCTGTTGAAATTCCATGGTGGCAAAAGCAGGGCACACATAAAATACCAGATCTCCAAGACTGTGGAAAGTCTTCCTGTAGAGTTAACTGCTACAGGGG
>NW_008824676.1:4398901-4420393 GCF_000699105.1 Pygoscelis adeliae
CACACTACACTGACAGCCTCAAGTCTTAAAAAAAAAAGGAGCAACACAAAATTACCACAGGGACTTTAAAAATTCAACGGTAAGATTTATAAAAAAATAATTTCTTCGTATTTTTCACCCATATTCAAATTTCCTCCTATCATCAAAGGACAGGTCTGTCCCACCTTGATTTGTTTTACTCCAGGTTTCAAAATA
This sequence comes from Pygoscelis adeliae, assembly GCF_000699105.1. Taxonomy (NCBI): domain Eukaryota; kingdom Metazoa; phylum Chordata; class Aves; order Sphenisciformes; family Spheniscidae; genus Pygoscelis; species Pygoscelis adeliae. The sequence continues at coordinate 4,399,097 of NW_008824676.1, forward strand.
ATGCAGGCACAGCAAATTCTGGTTGTTATTTAGAGAAAATTCTTTCCTTTTGTAACCTGAGGGGTTACAGAAAGGGGCATTTAGTCGCCTTTTCTGTGGTTACCTTACTAACAACAAGCCAGACCCTGGGCCACCTACACTGGGGTGCTCTGCCCCAGTTCCCATCCCCTCACCTGCCCCCTCCCAACCCCCCTTTGCTCTCCCAGTCCTTCCTCCCCTCCCTCTTCCACCCATGCCTGGCTGCAGCCCCACCAGGCATATCTCTAGTCTTACACTCTTCTGCCAATTCCCCTAATGTTTCTTCTTCCTTCTGTTTTTCTAATTCCTCAGGGATCTTTTCTCATCCTAGTACCTTTCCCCATTTTCTGAGCTCCATGTTTTCTTGTTCCTTGTTGTGCAGGGGACTCTTCTTAACAGTTTAATCCCTCTGAAGATGATAGGAAGACGTGATCACTAGGGATAAAGGCAAACTCAGAAAATGTACCAGTGTTTCGTGATGAACACTTAAAAACACCTCAAATACCTTATTGTTCTCAGTAAAATCTTAAAAATTAGCAACCATGGATTGTCCCTTCTGCCAAGGACTATGTAGAAATGAGGATGTAAGGGCATCTTAGCATTTTTCCCGAGGAGAAGAAGAAATGGACTAGACATTCAAATCATCCTTCTTATTCTGCTGTCCATACAACATGTTCATAAATCTGTTCACCTTGAATAAAAATGGCAGCTGCAACAAGAAGATTTGCCATGGGTAATCCCACTTGCAGGACCACAGCTAAGACGCTGCTGTGTTTGGTACCCTTTACTCTAAAGCTCTGTCTCGTTATTGTCTCTGTAAGCCATCTGGTTTCTAAATTCTGGTCAGAAGAATATTCCCATCACCCAGATAACATCCTGTCTCCTGCCAGCCTTTTGGCTGCGATAACATTTCCTTGAGGTTCTCTGTCTAGATAAAAGAGCCCTCAACAAACTCCGCATGACTGGGCTAGGGCTGCCTGAAACAGCAAGCTCTGCTTCTCTGCTGCAAAACTCTGTAGTACGTATTCATCACCTCTGCATTTATCACAGCAAGATTCATAAAGATTTTTGACAGATGATACATGACTTCTAAACTTCAGTTTTCCAACAGAAATACCAGAAAGCGTCAGACAGCTGCTTCTTTTTCAGTTTGAGGGAAGGCTACAGATACCAATAGTAGCAGTCTATCACTGCAGCAAAGGCAATCCATCATATTCGCTATACCTTCCCCTTGGCTCCGGTTGGATACAGCTCCGTGATTTTAGCACTCCAAAGTCTCTGCATTTCTCCAGGGTAGCACCTGTCTTTTTCTAGGGAGTCATGTTAAAAGTCCCACCTGCAGCAGGTCTCGTCTTCAACTCTTTCTTCCAAGTAAAAAGGATTTATTTAGCAAATAGAGTCCTCTTATTTTGGTAGGAGCACACTGGATAAAACTCACATTCTGCTCATCATTTTTTTCTGCAGCAGAGTGGCCACTTGCACCGAGATGAGGCGTCAGCAGGAGCTCAGCGATCATCTGCTCTGTTAAGTCAGACAGCAATGGCTTGGACCAGCCGCAGCGCTGCCTCTTCCCTGGCCAGCCCTTGGCAGGCTACTGTGGGCAAGGGGTATTAGGGGATATGGGGAGTACCTGGGGCTGTGGAGAAGGAGGGAGACTGGGATGTGATAGTGTGAGCTAGGACTTCTGCAGTATGAAAAATAAGGTACAAATCGTGGGAAGCAGATGTGGTTACTGCTGATGTCCATGGAGCAAACTGTCTCTTCCTACCACAACCTCGACGAGCTTCTATGGGACAGTGACACCACAAAGCCGTGGGGCCCACGGCACGTTTCCGTTTGCCAGAGTCCCATATGGGAGATTTAAATCACGCGCTCACATGGCATCCTTAATGACCTAATGAGTGAAGTATAAAATAAGGTAATGATAAGCTGCAGTGAAATTCCTTAGGACATTGATGAGAAAGCATGCAGCTCTGCTTCCCGCAAGATGGGTGCTGATTTCTTCTGATGGCGGTACCACGCTGTCACTGTGGCTGCTTGCTTTAGCGCAAAATGCCAGCTGCACAATACCATTAGCATTCCTCATCAGCTGCGGCTTATGTCTCTCTCTGTGCACAGTGTTGGAAAACCAGGTCATTCTCTTGGCTCATCCTCCTCTGATAACTCCTCTTTTCTTCCACTGCCGGGAAGCTGAGGACGGCGTAATTAGTTTTCATTAATGTTCAGCTCTACGTGCAACTGCTTTTGGCTCAAGCCAAAAAATGAAGTTTTCACATAGTTTCATGCCCTAATAGGAGGGAAACTTGAGACAAATTTGAGAGGTACCCATTTTCCTTGTGTTATAATGATTCAGCCGATATTTTTCAAAAGACCACATGGAATACTAATGACATGTTAAGCTTCCAGTACTCGCAGAACAGAGAATAAATGAGTGAGATTCCAATGAAAATGCGAAGTTAAATACCTACCCATGCCAGATAACAATTGCTACTGCAAGGCTGTCATAATGAGCAACCCAAAATCATGCCCTTAAGCAGAAAAACTGCCCGAAGTTGTATTTAACTACTTGGGGTTTGCAGGCAGATCAGAATCCTGATATTCCAAAGAAGCTACAGGGGAAAATAAAAAGGAAAAAGTCAACCCAAACCCCAGACCAGAAGTTCAGGTTTTCATAATAAGACAGTGGAAATGATGGCTTTTCAACCTGCGAGGAATAAATTTTGAGAGGACTGTATGGAGCGTGGTACAGCGAGATAAAGCAACAAACTTTACTAAAGGTCAAGTGATCTTGTGCTGTGGGTAAATACATAAACATAAATGCCTATGAAGGATTATCTGGATGGTACAGTGGAACTAGTATATCGGCAGGGTAACCGTATCAGTAATTAAAGCTGCATTAATGTGCTTGAGTGATGCTCTGAAAGTGTCACTGTAATGGCAGTCACAGCATCAACTGAAGCAACTAAGCTGTGAGAGGAGGAGCTACAGAGACTCCTTGCCGAGAATGTGCTTAGAATTTAACATGCTGGAACACTATTAAAAATAACATGATTTAAATATAATAATAATAAAACCCCTGCAATATTAGTATCCACTACAATAATTGCAAAATCAACCGAATTATATGCAGTATTTCAGGAAATAAAATGTGAAGCAGAGAATGCGTTAACAGTCATTCATGTCCCCTCATCACCAGGTGCGCTCTTTGGAAAGAAGCACACAAGTTTCAAGGAACTCAGTTGTGTTTTGTATACCTTGGGGGGCTGGGAAAGATCAGAGGGACCCTGAAGTTGCAGTTGAAATTGGTGACCCTGGAAAAAATTAAATTCCTCTTTTGCAGTGATTTAGGTTAAAAAGTCCTAAACATGAGATATAAGCTGTCCAAACCTCTGCAAACAAATATGGATCTGTTCATTCAATTAGGTGAAAGTTACAACTCACTGGGGGGAGAAAATCAACCAGAAAAGTCTGAAGAAGGAGTTAGTGTGAATACTTGTGCTTCTAAGGAGAGAGAAATATTTTCTAAAAAATTCATGCTCAAGCATAGATGATCCTAGCTGCCCAAATTCAGCAGAGTAATTTTACAGAAGCTTCAGACACATTAATTTTACTGTCGCCATTATTGAAATAGGATTTGGCCCAAAAGGCCACACAGCAGTTAAACTTGTCATAACAACTCCAGATATAATAGAAGCCCAAGTTCAAGGTATACTTCAGATGTGTGGTGCTATTGCAGATACAATTGTCTTATTTTTCAGCTTCATCTCTTGCAAGCCATCAGGTTACAAATAGATCATGGAGAAATAACTCATTTTGATAGTCCAGTCATATATTACCTGTTTCCTGAAGTGGTTAATTTAATAAAAGCTATTTCCGTGGTATCCACAATCAGTACCAATGTGATAATGAGTATCATCTCAATCCTCTGTTGTATTGCTTTGGTTCACAACAGGGGCAATCACAATTTCATACATATACGAGACCAATACTGAGGACTTAATGCTTACAGATGATGCGTGAAGAATTTATTTAAAGAGCCCCAGGACAGAAATCCTTCTCTGAATCATTTCCAGATTAGAACCTTGAATGTTAATTGTGCTTAAAATGTAATTTGCAGCAAAGAGCATTTTACCACAACTGGGCTTTTCTTATGCATTGCAAGAAGGGAGATAAAGGAACTTCTGTGATGCTTTTAGGCCCAGATTCTTGCAGCCTACGTTCTTTGGTGATATTTAGACTATGTAAATATGGGCAATATAAATGGTGGTCTTATTTGTAATGCAGCTACCAAGCTGTTAGGAAGAAACCTAAACCTTACAGTTGCCTCCTCCCATAAAACAAATGGTGCCTTCTTCATCACCGGAGGTGCAGAGTAAGTACCCTCTAGTTAGATCTTGCACTGAGGAGGATTACAGTGCAAAAAGCCCTGCTTTACAAATAAATTCTGCAAATGAAAAAATACAACAGGCCACAAATGTTTTTATATGTTTTAATACATATCTCCAGGGGGGGAAAAAAAAAGATTTCCATATTCACAACATATTACAATAAATGCCCTTTTAAAAACATTGCATAAGATATTGTAATAGCTCTGGTTTGATTCACTATTCATGCCTTATGATTTTCTTTACAGACGAAAGGACACCTCTTCCCACTGCCAGACCTCAGCCAGCTGCTGCTGCTAGCACTTTGGGACTCATCCTGCAAACAGTTCGCATCCAGGCTCTAGCAGGCCATTGATCAGTTACTAACACTTACAACTGAGTAGAGACTTCCAAGGCAGAATAAAGTGACAAGAGCAGAGGAGACAGATTGTAAAAATCTGACCAGCCGTTGTAACACGCACTGGAGGACAGCCTGAGTTTGCGTACTAGCTTCTTTGTTTGTCCTTCTCTAACAGGTGATACTTCTATTGCATAGTAAATGAGCAATATTATTTGGTATTTTGTGTACGATTAAAAGCAAAAAAAAAAGCTTACGTCCTCTTCTATTCTTATTTCTTGCACCCAGTGATCTTAAAGTTTTCACCAAACTGTTGCACAAATATACTTGTAGTCACATATCAGAAAGTGGGAAAAGTAGAAAACACTTGAATCACAGAATCACACAATATCCTGAGTTGGGAGGGACCCATGAGGATCATTGAGTCCAACTCTTGACTCCACACAGGGCAATCTAAAAGTTAACCCATGTATCTATGAGCGTTGTCCAAACGCTTCTTGACCACCAACAGGCTTGGGGCCATGACCACTTCCCTGGGGACCTTGTTCCAGTACAGATCTCTGAGAATATGACCCGAAAGCTGTGCAGAGACCTTTTGTTGAGAGCACTGTCATGGAGAGCACAAACCTTTGTTGTGGTTGTGCAATTGTGTTGCAAGGGCATGAGGGGATAATAATTAGTTGTGTAGGAAAAGTAGGTCTGTGGGACTGAGTTGAGGCCCCAGGCTCTGAACACGAGCCAGCATGGTGGAGCTGCTCAAGTAGAAGACTTTGCTTCGAAGCTGGTGGAGGCACGACCATGGTAACACCTGCAGTCATTGGATCTGGTCCAGAAGGTTTGGCTCCAGCACCCATGGCCCATTAATGTTTATGCAGTGTAATATATTACAGATAAAAAGCAGTTCTGTGTGGGTCCTTTGTCCTGCTGGTGACAAGGAGATTCTTTCCATTGTTTCATCCACGCTGGCATCTTTTATAGGAAGAATGGTTTCTAGAGCATTGATTTCTCACAAAAAATGTTGCGGAAAGAGCCTGTGATCTTCTTTAGGATCCTGAAAAATGTAGCTGTAACAGAGCAAGATCTGCCTTCCTTCATCTGCCTTTTAATTAAGAGAATATTTTGTATGCAGATCAGCTTTATTTGCCTCCGGCTTATCGCAGTTATACATCTAAAGCATCGCTGCCCTGAACGTTATCCGTGCATTGTAGTCATCTACCCAATCCCACGGGCATACACAGCACTCACCTCATAGGTATAGCCAAACTCAGAAAGGATATTCATGGGACTTCTTTTTAATAAAATAAAATGATGGGGCCACTTCCCTCTGCCTGAAGATATATTTTAAATAAGAAAATACCCTGATGAAAATATTCTGAAAAAGGTCAGGGCAACAAATGACCCAGTAAAGTGACTGGCTCTCTGGGCAGTAACACTGCTGAGCGAAGAACTGTCTTCTCACTCTGTGCATCATAAATCCCGTCCTCAGTTCTTAAAGTGTTCACAAATAATCTTTCAAAACAGAATGTAAAACCAGTTTCTGCATATCTGTGTTATAGGCTACAAACAAGGGCTTCCTCCAGGAGCAAGCCCTACTTCTCCAGCATCACCGTAAATTACCATAAGCTCCTACGCTTTGCAGACCTTTGCCTGACACTGAAAAGAAGTTTTATTACTGAAAATAATTTTCTAAATATTACTGAAATTATTTTTAAATGCCATCCCAAAATACTTACATGGCATGATCCTAAAACACGTATGGCTAATGCAAGCTGTATTTGCAAGCACAGGAAATTTTTGTATTTATGTGCTTTTAGAAGTGAAAAGGATATAGACCAGCACTTGTAAGTTCATAGCTGATCCTTTAAGGACGATGTAGTCCTTACAGAGGAACTGATCACAGACTGCTATGCACTTTTCCTCTGAAATTCAGGTCTCTTTAATGTTCCTCAAAGTGTCTTTAATGTTCAGTGATATGGAAATCACGGGTAGGCAGGCATGGAAATGTCACTGACGCTGCTCATCTCACAGAAACCTTGTGACGCCTTTGACTAGGGTGTGTTATAACACAGATGGTTTCAGTCTTTCCTTTTATCTCTCTGACTAAGACACCAGCACGACAGAGCAAACACTTCCAGGGCATCAGAGGACATGACATACAGAGCAGGTCTGATGCTGTGTAGGCTCTTGCAAGCCCCAAATGGCTGGGGAGCTGCAGGTCAGCCTTCTCTGGCCTCATGCACTGCACTAAAGCTTGCTACAGCTTTCCATCTTAACTGGGTTGAAAGAAAGGCCAAACCAAACCCCAAACCAAACAAACAAGCCCTATGTGCCCCTACAAGCTTATCAGCAGGGCCGAAGCTTTTCTTTAATTTCTTGTTTGCTTGTTTGTGCGAAGAAATCTGCAGTCACTTAACAGCCTTGGCATTGTGTGTGACTCCCTGCATTAACAATTAGGTCAACCGGGAGGGTAAAGCACTGTACATGCGAGAGGCTCCCTCGGCTCAGCCGGTGCCTGCCGATTATATTTTGGGAATTAGCTAGGTGGAAGAGAATGTCCTCTCCGGCATGTGCTACCCTGAAACTTTAGTCCATTTGCACAAGTCATTTGAAACCCCTTCTTGGCCCCAGCTGAAAAGGGTGCTAAATCCATGGCAGCTAAAGCAAGACTGAAACAGTGGAAACTTCAGGGGGTTTCTCTTCTCCCCTCTCTGCAGCACTTGTAAGTACCCAGTAATTAGTCACCTTTCCAGCACCCAACACTATACAGGGCTTGTACTGTGTTCAGAGAGTATCAGCTTTCCAAAGCAGTGCAGATAACTCTTGGGTAAGATAAAAGTGAGAGGATAAAGACCTAGGATATTTTTACTAGGACTATTTTTATTTGCTGTATGAACATAATTCCTATCACTGCCTTAGGCGAAGACAAATAAAACGGCAAAGATGACAGCTACCCTTACGTCTAGGCAGGCAGATCTCTCCATCCTGCCAAAGCGTGGGTTTGCCTGCTCTGTCTCTAGCGGAGCTGCCTCTGTTGTAGTGCCATCAATGTGGAAACACTGCTGCAAGAACATATTTTTGGCCGTCACTCAGAAACTGCTGCCAGCCCTCCGCAGAGCCTGGGAGACCTTTTACGCTGTGAGCTTGCCTTTAAGGGGAAAGTCCTTACAGAATATACGATTTCCACATCACTCTCATAGCTCAAATATTTGGATGATCTGTAAATGAAAAAAAAACCCAACCAACAAATAAAAGTGACAGCTTTGCAGAGTCCCACCTGGGACATTCTATTGCTCTAAAAGTTAAGGAATTGCACCCAACTTCTTTCCAAACTTGTCCATATGATCAAATTCTCCTTGGACCAGGACACCAGAGAGTTTGTGGCTGCACAGCGAATGCAGAGATAACAAACGGAGGGACACTTCTGTCCTGCTTTCTCCTTTTTTTTTGATTGCTTAAGACTTATTCTTCCATATTACCCATAATTTGTAAAATTGCAGCCAAGTAATCTCTCTACAACCCTCTCTGCCCCTCCTTTTGCACTGTGCCCAGCCATCCCTACACACCCGATGACAGCACTTAACCCTATTTCAGGAACTGTAGAGTCAGAGAGGCTTAAAGGAGGCTTTGGAGGAGGTCATCAACAATGTCCCAGAGAGGCTGCCTGCACGGGGAAAGCAGTAGAGGTTGCCAGGGGACATGGCTGTCCTCCCCAGACGGTATTGCTGTGCAGTTACACCTCGGCACGTCTGCCCCACTTGCTGAGGTATGGTGGGAAAAGATCTGAGCTACGAGGAGTAAGCTGGGACTTTTGCAACGTGCTCTCTGTGTGCAGTAGAAGCTGGAAGACATTTTAAAAAGCCCTCCAAGTTTGGAGCAGGGGTGGCCACACAAGAAGCTTGGGCAAAATGGTATTGCACTTTGAATTCACACTCTCACTTACTTGTCAACAGCTTATTTCCAGGGTGGATAAGCTTGAAGATGGAAAAGTCTGCTTAAGCACAGAAACACAAGTAACAGAAATGCATCAGATAATGACAATATAGAAAAGGTGTACAGATTTCCATTCTCTCTCATGATGCAAGGAGAAATGGACAGTTGAAGAAAATAAAATGTGACACATTCAGAATTGATGTGAAGTTAGGTTGTTTCTCATGATGAATAGTTCAGCTGTGGGACTCCCAGCTACTAGATATTACTGATGGCAAAAGCTCCGCAGGAGCCAGTAAGGGCATGAATACTAACACGAGTGTTCAGAGTTGCAACAGTTTGAAATTTTGAAAGCAGTCAGGGTTTACCCCAATCCTCAGCTAATCAAGATTAAGACATTTCTTGCCCCTTCCTCTGCTGACTACTGTTAGGGAAAGGATATAGGACTACGTGAGTCATGTGGCTAATCCAGCAAAACAGCTGGTGTGACATACACATGGATGTCACATTAAATACGGTGTGACTTTGTAATAGTTATAGCCTTGGTGACAGTGGCATTCCTTTTAAGCAGTTTCTCACCCACTTGTGTATTTTACTTCTCGTATAAATTAATGAATAACTTGAAAGTGAAAATCCAAAAAATGTCAAATCTAGTGAATGAACTACCCAGTGACTGGATGGGAGGTGGGGGCTCCCAGAGTGTTTGTTCACTGCCCTTTAAAAACAGATAAATATCTTAGATTACAGGTATGTTATGGCCTTGGATATATGCTAATTCTCAATCATAATTAGCCCTGCACACTTCCTTTCCACAAAGGGACACTTCTAAGAAATCTGTTTTGATATATATATGAACTCTCCGTAAAAATAGCCTACTCAGAGTATTAAGAAGTCAAATTTAAAAAATAATCACACAAACTGAAATATCCAGCAGTCTGTGCACATCGCCATCTCAACAAAGGACATACCAAGTATTAGATCTCACTCCAATACCCCAGTTTCCCTGCAAGCACCAGCTCTTATCAGATCACAAAGTCTGCATTAGTCCATCGGGACAGCTGCGTGACATTAAGACCAACAGGATGTGTGAGCAACCGAGGCAAAAGGTCTCTCTGCAAACGTAGCGAGCCAGCTGCAGTGTCACAACACTTGCTAAGGGATTGCGAGAGCCTGTGATATTACACGGGTTTTCTGCCCAATTGCCACAGTGAAAGGATATGCATATTCATTAAAAGAAAAAATATCATGGGCTGTATAGAAAAACTCGAAGGTGGGGATCGTCAGTGGTATCAGAAAGGAGCAAATACCTCTAAAATGATTTTTTTTAATTACTTGAGGTTTTTGGAGCTGACAATGCTGCAGTTTGTGCATTACTATCAGTATTACGGTTCTGAGCGATGAAGTAGTCTTTCTGCCCAGCCAGCCCTTGCTCAGCTGTGTGTTCTTCACACAGACACAAGATCCACTTCACCGTGGAGATGTAAATAATTTACTTCTATCAGGAACAAGCTAACATGGCAAAGCAAGCTGGTAATCTGTGTGTACCCCAGACACCAACCCTGGCTCCCTGGACACCTCCTTGTGCTGATACGACTGAGCAGGGCACTGCAGAGCTGGATCACCCCAGGGAGGTATAGATATACCTATGTATATGACCAGCAGTGGCTGGCTATGGAGGAAAGGGAAGGTAGGAGAGGAGAGCCATCCTGCAGAGCTGCTTGATGGTTTTCCTCGGCACCTTCCCTGCTGTGAACCCCAAATTTCTGCTTTCATTCCTATCACTGGCTCACTGCAAAAAATACACGTCTCCTCAGGCCCATTGCTGAGGGCCAGATTTCCATGACTGTTAAGCATTCATATTCCCAAATTAAATTAACGGGAGCCATGGATGCTCCAGCCACTGGGAAGCACAATGTTAATCCCTCCATGCCCTAGGGCATGCCTATAATGGAAAAACTGTCCTACTTTAACTAGACCAATTTTAAAATGTGAGATTTTAATAGTGAGATTTTTGCAACTTGAGTAGTTCAGAGAAGGCCTCATGTTCCCTCTCTCTACCGTGTCTATAAAAAGGACTGTTTCTATTAAACAGGCTTGATTGTGTGTAAAGCCCCTGGATGAAAGGGACCGAGCCCCAAGCATTCTTGCTGCGTTTGTTATGATGGCACTTTCCAACTGATCCATGATATTTGCAAAGAGCTGAAAGGCCATGGGGCTTCAATTCCCTCCCTTGGGTTGCAGACCTCCAGCCCTGATCCCCAGGCCTCTCACTTCTGTTTCATCTCACCCTGCGCTGGCTTTGAGCAGGGAGTCAGACTGGAGACCCGCAGAGGTCCCTTCCAACCTAAATTAGTCAACGTTTCTCTCTGAATATCTGAGTGGGCTTTAGCTTTTGTTTCTCTAAATGCCATAGAAACAAGGAGTGGAGGCGGGTCCATGCTGAGCGCTTTGCTTTGCAAGGTTAAGGAGGTCTCATGGCGAGGCTGCCCTATTTCTGCCGGGGGTTTCAGCGTAGGTCTGGCTGGCCCCCGCAGCGCTGCACTGCTGCTCATGCACTGCACGACTGCTGCATCTCCTCCAGGCGTGCGCTATAGGCACATCCAGGCTTTCCCAACGTGCTCTGTCCTCATGGCCATAGCATAGAGTAGCTCCAACCAAGCTGCAGTATAAATATAATTCCAGATACGTTTAACTCCTCCAAACCCAGTGATGCAACTAGAGGACCAGATCAGGATAAGCTGAACTCTTGCTCCTGGTACCCTGGAAACCTGTGAGCCTCTAGGCCAAAAGCTCCCAGGAGCTGTTGCTATTTAAGAGGAGAGGTGATAGAAACTTAAGGGCCATTGCCAAATCAGGGCTACCACAGCACAGCAGCCAGAGTGGTCCTTCACTTGTAGGAGAGCATTGCCCTGGAGGCCTCATGGGGGAGATGTGCAATGTGTGAGGATGAGGTTTGAATCTGCAAACAGATAAAAACATACTGAGAAGAAGAAAAGCAGATGGGAGGGAAGAAGTCAAGAGCAATTAACTTGCTCAAAGAAGAAATAAAACACACAAACCACGGTTAAATAAAGGAAAAAATAGTTACTTTCCTAATAATTGTTTTATAAGCAGCTGCTGCAGTTAGCATAGGGACCTCATTCAGTTGCAGAGGAAGGGAAGTGATCCACCAAGCACTTTTGTGAGCAATATATGTTCTCCATTGTCAGAAGCACCATCTGCCAAAAAGTCTTCTTTTTCTAAATGGGAAGAACTAAAGGTTTCCATGGAGTTACTGTCCAGCTAGATGACCTTCCCCTCCATCATGGCCAAAGAGGCCATTTCTTTCCCATTGGCAACTATGCCCTTCCTGAGCACATTTTTACCCGCAACACAGCTAGTAAGACAGCATTTAGACAGTTGGTTTCAAACATCATAGAATTGCAGAATAGTTTGGGTTGGAAGGGACCTCTAAAGGTCTAGTCCAACCCCGCTGCCACGGGCAGGGACATCTTCAACTAAATCAGGTTGCTCAGAGCCCCGTCCAACCTGACCTTGAATGTTTCCGGGGATGGGGCATCCACCACCTCTCTGGGCAGCCTGTGCCAGTGTTTCACCACCCTCAGCGTAAAAAACTTATTCCTTATATCTAGTCTGAATCTACCCTCTTTTAGTTTCAAACCATTCCCCCTTGTCCTGTCACAACAGGCCCTGCTAAAAAGTCTCTCCCGATCTTTCTTATAAGCCCCCTTTAAGTACTGAAAGGCCGCAATAAGGTCTCCCCGAAGCTGCCTCTTCTCTAGGCTGAAAAACCCCGACTCTCTCAGCCTTTCTTCATAGGAGAGGTGTTCCATCCCCCTGATCATTTTTGTGGCCCTCTTCTGGACCCGCTCCAACAGGTCCGTGTCTTTCTTTTATGCTGAGGGCTCCAGAGCTGGACGCAGTACTCCAGGTGGGGTCTCATCGGAGTAGAGTAGAGGGGCAGAATCACCTCCCTCAACCTGCTGGCCACGTTTCTTTTGATGCAGCCCAGGATACGGTTGGCTTTCTGGGCTGAGAGTGCACTTTGCCAGCTCATGTCCAGCTTTTCATCCACCAGTACCCCAAATACAATGATTCCAAGTTGAACTGTACCATTTCTGTCCTTTTCTAAGCTCTCCTTTACGGGGAAGCGCATCCTTTCAGCCAGCCTTTGCGTGATAGGAACCAGCAGTCCTACTAGTAGAGTTGCATTTCAAATTAAATCTAAATTTCTGCTGTTGATGAGAAAAGACAGCCTGGAGAAGGTAGCCATTCCCGCAGCAGGGCCATTCTCACCCCGGGCTAGGGGCTGAAGGCCTGGGTTCAATCTTTGCTCTAACACTGCTTTACCAGGAGCAAGTCAGGGCCCTTCCCAATGCTTCATTCTCCTCATCCATAAAACAAAGATATACGAGTGACACACACCGCTTTGAGATTTACAAATGAAAGTGGTATTAAAGAGATATTGTTGCTGCTATTATTTATTATTATTCTCACTTTTACATCTCATTTCTCACCTGCAATGTGTTAGGTATTACCTCATATGAAATTTTTAACTGCATGTACCAAATTTGATTGTTTGCCATCCAAGTTGTGCTTTAGGCAAGAAAAGGTGCCTCCTTATCTTACAGCTGCCTCCAGTTCATGTAACAAGTGTCAACAGTTCTTCTAGCTATCTATCTTGTTCTCAACACATGCCTTATCTTAAGAAGGTCTTGTTCATATTGTATTTTCCAAATCCAGGGAATTCAGTGCAAGTTCATGTCTATTTTCATTGTTTAATTGAAACACAGCTGATCCATTTACTAATTCACCCAAGCAAAATAAATGTGATTCAAAGTAAATTGACATGGAAGAAGCTAGTACATGATTTCATTATTTAACCCAAGTCCAGAAAAGCCCAGTGAAAAGAGAGACCTTGAATATTTTCAGCTGCAGAATAAACAAAGGGTAAAATGATGCAAAGGATGGTGATGGAATTAACTGAAAGATGTTTATTGTGTTTCTGTGTTCCAGGTTCTGAGAGAGAATAAAATGTACTCCTTGCCTGAACTTTGGAATATACTTTTAGAATAGACTCAAAGATAAAATATCCAAAATGCCACTGCTGTGTGATCACTCTTAAATAAGGAGTAAGTGCTTCAATAAACTTCTATGCCTCCCGTGAGGTCATTTCATTCTGGTAAAGAAATGAGTATTTTTCCAACTTGCCATGTTTGACTGGGAGGAAAGTCCTGTTCGGACTCCCGAACTCTGCTGTGAACACACAGTAACTCACCTTTAAAGCAATATTTTTTACCTCACTTTGGCTAATACACAATGCTAAACCACTAGCCTGGCTGTGTTTCAGGTCTGCTTTTCATAGCAAAAATCAATATAGTGCTACACAGCAGTAAAAAATCAGGTCTGAGATGACATGGCTTGTGACTGTTAGCAGGTTGGATGGTACGAATGTTTATCTGGGCTTTGCTGTTCAAATTCACCTTTTGCACATACACAGATTGCAATTTTAATATGCTTAAATTGTATCCCAAGGGTGTAATCCTATTCCATACATTCAACAGAAGCTTTGCAGCTGAATTAGTCCGGCAGGATTTAACTTTGTTTCTTCAAACACAGCAAAGACAACAGCCCTCTCCTAGACTCATCCACCATTTTCAAAACCAGGCTGTTTCCATGTCTACAACTTACCTACTGCCCATTTCACAGTATACTTGTCACCTTAACCTTATCCCTAAGTTAGAGGAACCTCAACAGCCATGAGAAAACTCCCAGAATTTGAATGTTATACTGATGAAGACCATACAAGTACTTAAGAAAAGCCATTAGACCAAGCAGAATTTTCATTTGAACATCATCTTAAAACGAAGGCTTTTTCTGCACTTTCATTAATGGGCAACATAACAACCGCTGCTTTCACCTGCAGCTTCTGTAAGATTGGAAAAAGAGCCTTGTGTTTCAGTTTTTGTGAATAAACCCCCTGAATTCTCCTTCCCAGTGATAGCAAAGCCAGAAAAAATGTCCCATGAGAAAGCAAATGTGAGATGGAGGACTTAGCTAAATCTTTGGAGACCATAACACTGCTACAAAACTCTTCAAAGTTTTGATGCTTCCTGCTTTTACCAGGGCTGGAAACATCCGTTTCAAACACTAGACAACAGCAGTTTTTGTTAATTTTTCACCGAAGGTCCTACTTGCACCCTCACATCGCCCTGGGACTAGCCTTTCCTGAGTCTTTTCTTGCAGGTTGCTTCTTTCACTGAACAGGACCAAGAAATCCTGAATAATACAAAGATGAGCAAAAGAAGCCAGAGGTTATCAAGTCTAATGAAGATGTAGTTGTGCTTTGGACAGAGGCTTGGCTGGTTTTAACTGACTTTGCTCATTCTCGCTGTATTGTCCATATTGAGCATTTCCAATATACTGCCTGGACTTCAGCACTTCTTTAGTCCATCCGCCCACTGGTAAAAAAACCCACTGTGAGAAGACAGGGAAGACCTTCCACTGTCACTTGGGGAATATACTCAAAGATCTAAATTTACCAGCAGGTAAATCACTGCCCTTTTGGCAAATTAAAAATAAACAGGCAGTGATATCTAAGTGTCAAATAGTCCACGTGGTTGCCTTGGAGGTATGCTGGGCAGAATGAGACTTCAGTTCCCGGGAACCTCAAGTGAAATATTAGCTTTGCTGCACGTCTGTGAAGAGCCAAACATACCATCATTTATAGACTGTGAGAAACGAGGGCAGAACTAGGAATCACAAGATGAGCTGTACTAACATTGCCCTCTACCAGAAATTTTAAGCAAAGCTTAAATTTACATGATTTATGAGTTTTGTATTTGGCAGATATTTTTGCTGTAGTTAGCATAAGAAACATATAACACCATATAAATCATAAACACATATGTAATTTTATTTATATGAGGACATGATTAGCCGTTCAGTGGAAGTGCTGCATGAACCAGCCGTACAGCTCAGTGCTCCTGTACCTTCTGAGCCTCTCTCTCTCACACCAGCTCTCTCCTCCCAAGCACTGGCACATTTACACATTTACACAGGTTAAAGAACTGATTCAACTGAAAAATAATGGAGGGGGGGGTGGGGTGTCTGTGTGGAAAAAAGTTTGGTTTTCAGCCACATGAGTCCACTGTGTGGCCACAGCCTGCTTGTGCTGCTGCAGCCCCGGGCAGAAGGGGAGGTAACACAGGATAGGGACCAGCAGGCAAGGACGCAGAAGGGAGACGATGACTTTGTAAGCCAGCTCTGATGTCAAATAGTTTCTTAGCAAACTATGCCCTAAAACCTTTTCTAGTATAATGCTGTGATGGGGAAATATTTGGCCAGGATTATAACCAAAGGATTTGAATTAGAGGAAACTGAGAATTTAAGATACTACAGTAAGTTATTCAAATTGTTTTTTTTTTTAAAGATTTCTTTTGTGGAAATTCTCTAGGTCAGTTATATAGGAGCGAGACAGGGCTTTTGTTTTTCCTGTCAAAACCACTGTAGTAGTAACCTGTATTACCTCTACTCTACCCAGCAACTTCTGTGTTCAAAGGTACCATCTACAAAGGCACAAGGGATGTCCTGCTTAGTTAAATGTGTGCTTGCAGAGCTGGGTGCCAAGTTATAACAGTTAGTACTTTATTGTCACTCATATCTTCACAATATTTCATAAAATATAAGTTGCCAATCCATTATTGCTGTTACTGCTGTGATTATATACTGCTTCCATTTTTCAGAATATATAGACATATAATTCATTTGAATTCTATTCTATGATACTGAAATTACCTAAACCAACTTCTAATTCAGTGAAGATTCACAGGTGGGTTCAGGCATTGAACCCCAGTGAAGTGACACCTGGCATCGCTGGTGTCCACAGAGCTTACTCCTGGCTGCTCCCACAGCACCCCAAGCATCCAACCATTCTGCTGACAGATCCCCCCCCCGGCTCCAAGATTTCTTCCACTGGACAGATTCGTAACTGTCTGAAATACTGTGCACCCTGCAAGTTCTGCTGGTGTAGCCAGGCCAGCCGAGCTCTGCCGTAGACACCGATGTGCTGGCCAAAGAGGATGTTGCCTGACTTTGTGTTAAATGAGAGCGGGACTAACAGGAAGCCTGATGCAGCAGTGTGTGGCTGGAAGCACCTCGCAGCTACGGGGCTGAATGTGTCCCTGGGCATTGCTGACCATACAGAGCTACAGCCTTCCCAGTCCCTTCCCATCAATCCAAGCCCGGAGCTAGAGCCCAACAAGAAGCCCCCATCAGCTTCCTCTACAACAGGAACTCTAAACCAGAGGCTCTGAAACACAGATTCATGACAGCACTGAGCTTCCCGGTGCCCCCTTCCGTAAAACAGGTGCTCTCCCAAATATCTTGGCTCCAAGTCCTGCATCAGTAGGGTACTCACGGACTCTCTGCCCTGCACTGAACAGGCGAGGCAGCGGTCACTGTGTCCGGGTGCAGCACGCACTCGGGATCACAAATGCTGTTCATAACTTCCCTCTGCTTGATTTGGAACAAGGCTTTGGATGTGGATTTCAAAGCCGGCAGAGTACCTCCTGCCCCAAAGCTTTTTAGGTATGCTGGTTTAAGTCTTTCTGCACCTGTCCTGATGCTACCCAGATTGTACAGAATAATTAAATGCTCATATGCATAAATACATATAAATGGGGACTTCAACTTCAATTGGGGTAATTCAGGAATCTTTAAATTTTTGGAAAATTCAAATTTATTCTCTTCCTCAAGTCCTTGATCTGAAGCTGAAAGCCAGGGAGGCAGTTTTAAAATAGAGAAGCAGCTAGGGGAGAGACATTATGTCTCCTTCACAAAGCTTGGCTGAAGAAAATACAACATTTCTGCTCCAGTCTGCAAACATCTTTTTTGAAAGATTTAACGTTCAATCTTAAGGCTTGTGTCTCCCAGGAAGCATCAAGAAAGATTAAAATGCAATGTGCTTTGATAGGTATCTTTCATTAAAATGCTTTCAAAAAGCCACCTCCAGGAAAAATAAAAGTAAATAACGAAGCAATACAAGTTTATTTTCTCTCCACTTTCTTTGAATAACTTTGGGAAAACAATAGTATTTTTTCTCTCATTTTCCTATCAGCCAAACCAATGGAGGCTGGAGGACGGGGTCTTATATGGCACTTTCCCTGTGTTACACAGAACATCATGATCTTACCCCATTGTGTTTATTATTTTTCAGATATTTGAATCCTGTGCAACTTAATACTGGGATATGTTCCTGTGCAACTTAATACTGGGATATATGTATAGCGGTATTATTCTTTTCTATCTTCTGATCTACAGATATTCTCAAGCTTTAGAAAACATAGCTTTCCATTTTTAGGGCTTCACCCCTGCAAATTGTACAGAATCTTTATTTTAGCACCTTTATCACCAGAATAAAAAAATCCCACTGACACATTAATAAAACTGTGAGTAAAATTCTGCTCATGTTAAAACTGATGATAGTATTTCCATTGTCTTCAGGAAGTCAGTATGTCAGCTTTTGTTTGTATAATATCTGAGGAACACGGCCTCAGAGAATGCCAGAAAGCAAGGGAAATCTATACCATCTCTGCCAATCTCTGTTGTGTGTGTCATCTACATACCAAAAAAGAACATGTAGCTCTGCAGAGATCATTGCAGAAAAGTTGGCTACACATCAGAACAAATAAATAGAAAGAAAATGGGTGGATAATTGGAATTCAAGTAAAATCTGTATTTCCCTCAGAAATGCTTGGAGATGTCGAGAGTCACTGCACTAGAATGAAAAGCTAAAATCCTTTCACCACGTTCATTTTGGAAGCACCTGCTGCCGCGAGGGAACATGAAATGGAAACCTCGACTCACAAATGAGAGGGTTTCACGGGACAGAGTCCTTGGATGGCTTCAGACAGCAGCCTGCATGGGCTTTTTGGCTGAGGCTCCCATGCAGCAGGCATGGATTCCCCAGCTGGGGTCTCCCCATCGCTGCCTGGTGCAGCACACATGCTCTGGGTCATGTAAGCCCTGTGGGAGGCTTCCAGCCCTGGGTAGTGTTACTTTCACCACCAGGATTTTCGAACGGCAGCAGCTACTTCCATAACCCATCTCACGTGTTCTTATTTTCACTTTCCAAACCTAAAAGAACACTTTCCACAGCTGGTAAAAGATCAGGCCTAAGGACAACCCTGCCCCTCTGCCACCTCTTGCCTAACTCCTAGGTAAGCTTTCTCAATTCTAAGTAGTTTTATCTGCAAATATCTCTGTGCACCCCTGTGCATACTCAAGTCAGTCTGTGTTTAGCCTGTGCATAAAAGTTTTCCTGAACAAAAATAAGTCATTCAGATATTCAGAGCTGAATACAGGCCTATGTGGAGAGCTGATCTGAGGTCTTTGACATAAATTTGGGTTGTAGGATGAGATTTGTATGCAATGATTTGAAGAGAGAATTATTTTTCAAAAAACACAACAGAGAACAACTGAGGTCAAAAAGACCCATTACAGTCGTGTCCCCCCCCAAATGAAACTTCAACAAATAAATTTCTCAAGCAATAAAAAAACGTGTGTACTATTTCGTTCAGGCTTTTGAGTCTTCATAAAAATATCCCTGTCAGGCCAGATGGAGCAATGTTACAGGCAAGTACGTTTATAAAAATATTAGTGAGCATATCTGTTTAATCTACCATATACCCACTCATATCGTAGCAGCTCTGGTTTTAAATCTTATTCTTTACAGTATTCTCCATGATATCATTTATAATTACTGCACACCTGGCTTGGATTTCTCACTGACAGCTTGCTTAAAGACCATGTTGCAGCTCATTGTTACTGTGTGTTTATTCTGAGGGTGCTAATATGCCAGTTATTTAATTTGTGTTAATTCTTTTTTTCCTATTTTGTTTTCTAGGGAAGAGTTATAGATTGCCTACAGGCCTGCTTTGGACCTCATTGATCTTACTTAATTAACCAAATGGCAAATATTGTAATAAAACCAACCACGTTAGGCAGTGGACTTTAAGTGGCAGATCATAGGTCCTTGTTCTCAGAATCCCCTCCTGCTGTTTTACAAGCATGTTGTCATTGTGCAGGTTAGAAATGCTTGCTATTCTTCTGTTAAGTACTTATTTTATAGTATCATTTATTAACTACTCTGTTTATAGGGTTAATGCCAAGTTTCCATCTGATAGCTCGGAGCCATGGATAACTCAAAAAAAATCTTATCTTGTTCCAAAAATAACATAGATAATGACTTGCATTTGCTAGTTAGTGTTGGCATATGGCATATATTGCCACATCTTGAGGAAATGGCTTGCAATAATAATGAGAAAATGTGTCTATCGTGAAGTTTTAGAATAATTTCCACTGAAAACTGTATGTTAATAATTCAACCATTAAGAAATGATTCTTGGTGGAATTTGTAACATGGGTATTTAAAAAAGTTTGCCCACTTTTTAATGGACATAAGTTTCTGTTTTACTGAGTTAGAGTATGATTTTTTTATACTGATATGAGAAATGTCTAACTAAATTGTAGCAGTTGGAGCATGTCGAGAGCATCGTAAATGGCTGTGGGCAGTTCAGTAATGGAAACATTTTCAGAAGCCTCTGGTGGTTGAAGAACAACATAAATGGCTGAAGGAAGACTGACTTTGCCACATTAAGAGTTGTTTAACAACATTCACACTTTGAACTTGACTAAGCAGAGTTTGGAGCTGCTAAATCTATAAATACTTAAGGGGAAGAAGACCACCAGACTAGGGGAATTGCTCCCAGAGACATGCAGCCACATCCTTTGCCGGGCTGGGACTATGTGAAGTTACCTTTCTGGTATCTGCAATCACATCTGTGCCTCCTCTGTGCTGCAGGTGCCCGCTACAGCTATAGGATGGCCCCAACTCTTGCATACTTGAAAAAAAGAAGACAAAATAAGAATGAATCGTTTGGTTCACCAAAACCAGCAAACCAAAGTAGTTTGCTTTTTTTATATGGTTCCTGCTTTCTCTAGATAATATTGCCAATTAAGATGATAAGCAGTTTCACACAATAAAAGGAATTGGTTTCTCTAGTAATACAGCAATTTACAACCTGCTATTTTTTATTTAGCAACTACTGCACAAGGTAAGAAAAATAGGTTTTGGTGCCAAAATGAAACTGCAGCAGTTTTTTCCCAAGTCTATCTTTTCCCACTCTTTATCGGCATGCGTATTGCCTTCCTTCCCAAGACCTTCACAACAGGTCGAGAGCATTTAAGTACACATACACTGATAGTTTTGATCACTGAACTACCATTGCGTTTTCCAAGATTGTGTGTCTTCCAAGAGCCGATCTGAGGAAAATTAGCCAACCGCAGCAAGAACACGCACGCACATTTTCAAACCTGACTATCCTTCTCTGCCCCAAGGGCAAAATGGTATGAAGCTTTCTTAACACGATCTGCTTCCGTCTGCTGGACGAGGCTGCTCTGATCCATATGCGTTTTTCCCACAAATTCCCTAATCAAGCCCGGATTTATCAGAGGTGGCCGAAGCCTGCCGGGCCCTGAGGCGGCCATTGCTGACCAGGCCCTGAGGCGGCCATTGCTGACCAGGCCCTGAGGTGGCTGGTGCCCACTGGAGCCTGCCGGGCCCTGAGG
>NW_008824676.1:4421099-4447184 GCF_000699105.1 Pygoscelis adeliae
GCGCAGCTGCTGCCTGCCCGCGTTACGGGAACTGCCCTCTAATCCCTGTGATCCGTGTCAGCGGCTCTGGGGAGAGTAAAGCCAGCTCCCCCGCCCCAGATTGCCTCTGCAGAAGGCATGTGAACCCCCCCGTTGTGAAATCTTCCCGGGCGTAGCTCTGGCTTCCTCATTGTGGCCGCTTCTGTTTATGAAACGTGGAGGCCAAACGCCAAGCGTCAGAAGTGATTTCTGAGAGCCAGCCTGAAGAAATGACATCCCGGGGCCTTGGTGCTGGATATTGGGAGACTTCTAAGTCGTGTTAGCAAGCTGAGCTTTCCTGTTGAGCTAAATGGGAAAGAAGAAACAATTGTCCCCTCCCCCTAGCCGTGTTGTTTTTGAAAAAATGCAATGTAAAGTGTCTTAGTTGAGTTTCTGTTTTGACGTTGTTACGTGTGTTTCCACATACAGCATTGAAACAGCTGTTTAGTGGTTTTATTGCTTATAGTATACTGCATGAAAGATTTTTCTTTGGAAATCTGTTTTTCTCTTACTGTCCACTTTCCTAATAACATAGAAATTAAGCAGTATAAATTACAAGTAGTAATGCAAAATGCATTTTAAACAATATATCAGACTTACTTTGGGCATTAAGAGTAGTTAGGGTTCAAAACCAGGTAAGCTTCAAGGGATGAAATATTTCAAGCATTTTATAGATGGGTTGTGCGTATTTGACTAGCAGAACATCTTGGCGATGCGTTTGTTACTTAAATCTCTTTGTGATAGTACATGGAAGACTTATCACACTTCAAAGCTATGTTGTGAGTATGCTTATGAGAAAGCGTTAAGGGAAACTCAATGAGATGCTGCTCAGAGAAAAGTGTGTTCTAATCAATTTCTAGTATTAAGCCCTTAAAAGCGAGAACTTGCATTCTTTGTGAGTACTAAACAAGATAAAGATGGGTCAAAGCACTGCTGGTCTTGCAAGATAAAATACTTTTTTTTTGAGATACTGACAGTTCAGTCGATCGCTATTAAAATAGTAATTTCATGTCCTGTGGAATTGTAAATATCAAGGTAGCTAGCTTAGTGTTATATGTAATCTTGGAATTCCAGAACCTGTTCCTCAAAGTCCTGAACTTTGCTTCAGCATGGTCTATAGAGAGATTCTTGTATAAACTTTGATTCTTATTTTCCTGACTTTTTTTTTCCTTCAGTTGTATAGCAAATGCTTTTTGCTGAAGTTGGCCAGAAAATACTTACAATGGCATCTCAGAAGCAGTGTCACTCCTTAATGGGTGGCTTTACCTGTATTCAGCAGAACTAGGACCATAGTTTCTGTTCTCTTAATATCATAGTGTGATAGGGTACTGAATGGACAATGTTTAGGAAAAAAACACCCCCTTGAAAGCATTAGCTTGATTAACTATACTTGTGCTATAGTATTGACTGTTTTTAAATGGATAGATTTATGTGTTGTAGACAATTCTATTTATGTACACGGTTATCCATTTATGAATATTTCTTCTCTTAAAAGCGTACATGGGAAACTATTGAAATTGCAAAAATAGCTAACAGCGATTAGGTGAAACTATGCTATAATAAATTCTACTCAATAGTATATTACAAAAAAGTGCTGGTCATAGAGGTGCACTGTGTAAACAATAGTTCGCTTGTCCATTCTTATTGCTTATTCTAGGTTTTATACTTTCTACCTTTTTTGGTTATTCCCTTGGTTTGTTGTCCAAAAACCTAAAAACAGGAAAGTCTGAGAAAATTTGACTGGAACGATGCAGCTAATGGTCTTTGGGAGTGAGGAAGGTGAGACGATAGCTGATCGGGAGCTGGGGTTATCCTCCCTGCTTCTGCTTTAGATACTCAGCTTTAATTAATGCTTTTAGTTGCAATCATGAGCAAAGTAAAGAGCGGAAAGAAGTTTAATCATCGGGTTGTTAGCCAAGTACTTACAAATTTGAACTGTGCCTTTGGGGTTTTCTCGGGATATGAGATGACTAAAAGCTAAACAAGACTTGCTTCTGCCAGCATGCTTGTTGTAACTTCTTTGTTGCTTTGTTTTTGTTGTCTGTTTTTCCCCCTGTAACTTAAGTTTCAAGATACAGTACTTCAGACTGCAGATGTTTAAGTTAGGGCTGTATCCTTACACAGACAGTGCTTAGTACAATGAAATCCCGGTCTGCATTGGACTAGAATTTTTGGGTGATCACATACTTGCAGTAGTGTAGTTTTAAAATACTGTCAAAAGTATAGATAAGTCTTTTCAGGGCAAGGTGCAGCTAATAACTGATAGTATCCGTGTAACTGATATTCTAATGTTAAGACCAAAAAGAGACTGGTCGTAGGTTTTGCAGACTGCTGAGATGCCAAGGCTTGCCAATTCACAAATACCTGTTGACCTAAATAAAGAATAAATTCACTAGAGCGGTGAATCTCAGCAGACTATATACCATTATTTGCAGGTCAAAGGAATAAAATAATAGTTTACTAAAAAATACCTGTCAATGTACTTAGAAGATTTGAACACTTGGTATTTCCTGCTTTATTCTGTGGTCCTCCTCTTTAAATTTCATGGCTTTCATTTTACAGTGGGTCAGTATGTATTCTTTGGCTGACATTTGTTTCTGTTTTTATTACCATTCTGTAGCACTTCTCCTTTCTCCACTTCTTGTTTGTTATTCCCCATAGTTCTGATTTCAAATTCCATCCCCCCTCACATAAAACAAACATACGAACATTTAAAACTCTGCTACCGAACTTTTTTTCCTTGTATGTATTTGAAAATGCCTCCATTGAATAGGTACCTGAAATGGGGAATCATCTTACTTCCCATGGCTATTAGAAATGGAACAGAGCTTCAGGAAAACCAACCACACAGACAAAAATGGTGAGGGAGGAAGGAAGAGAACTCCTCTAGCTTAAGCTTAATGATTCCTGGGAGCTACAACTGTTCCACCTGTGCCTCTTCACTTTGAGCAGTAGAAAAAGACCTTGGTTATTCAGCTGAACAATCCATTTTTGCCTCTGATAGTAAGGAATCATGAAGTGCTCTAGTTCATTGGTTTTTAAGCATGAAAAAAGATTTGCTGCAAGTCTGTCAGGTGTTTGTAACTTCAGGCTTGTTTATGGTAGACTTGTAGTCATAATATGAAGTCTGAACAGTTGGTCTTTGAAAACTAACTTTAAAAAATTAGAAAACTTTACTTATTGAAAGCAGTTATTCTTTGCAATGGGTATATTAAAGTTTTGGTTTTTTTTTTTTGGGGGGGGGGGGGGGGGGGGAAGATGTTTAGATTTTTAATGGTGAGCTGATTTTCCTAACCTGTAATGCAGGGAATGAGACTGTGTCATTGTCAACATGTAACTGTTTCCTTAGATGATATAATCTCTGGAAACTTTATACATATTCTTTAAGGGCTATTTATGTTTTAGTGGAAAACATGAGAACGCAATGTTCCATCTGTTTTACTGAATAGGAGCCTGGATTTCTGTGTTATGGCTCTTCTGTCTTTTACTTGGATATCTGCACGCTGCTGCTGCCACCCTGAAGTAGTTCCTCTTATTTATCCAACCTTCATTCCAAAGCCTCTTCTAGACCTAGTGTAGTAAAATACAAACAAAAACCAATTTAAAGCTTAAACACTTTGAGTATGTGTGTCAGCTGTAGTGGTGCCTCCTTGCATGGGTGAAGTTTACTGTAAACTTTGCCATGTCTTTTATAGGGCCAGGGTTCAGTGAAGTGTAGGAAAACATCATGTGCAATGGATTCACCGAGTTTGGCATGTGTTAAGAAGATAATGCATCGTAGTCTGAATAAGAGGAAATTTTGTCTCATTCCAAATTGTTGATAATTAATAGATCTCACGTGGAGACCCGTTATGTGAGATAATTCGGTTAGCACTTCCCTAAACAAAGAAGCCCTGTAACATGCTGTGTTATATTGGTGATGACCGGTGTTGCTTTAATTTTTCATGATGCCTGCCAATACCAAAATCCTCAGTACGGTATGGCCAAGGATTGTTACAGTATGCACTTTTGAGCATGAGAGGCCCGTGGTGCCTGAGGGGCCATTGGCATGGGTCTCACCCTGCTCTCTGATTCTGCTCTCGGAGACCTTCCCCCAACAGTCAAGGCCACAGCATGGTGGGGAAAGTAGACCCAGGCTTTTCACCTGTCCTTGTCAGAGGTAGGACCCCTTTTCTCACCCATACTATTTCCAGGAGCAAAGAACTCGTTATCCCTTCTCCTTCCAACCTGCTTTGGCAACTTGCTGGGGAGAAGAAAGAGTAGTACCAGTGAGGAGAGCATAGATAACTTTCAGGTCCTCAACTTTCTGCTGTTGAGAAGAACCAGCCATGCAGATGCATGGCCCCGGCACAGGAGGGTGCCCAGAACTAGGCTTGGTCAGGCTGGACAAGCTTGTGTGGAGTGAGACATGTGTCTGGTCTTGTAAATATTCTGATTTCTCAAACATCTGTACCCGCCTTGGCACTCTCTGTATTTAGGATTATAGTACTGCTGTGCTACTACCTGGTAACAGTGTCAGACATCATGGAGTATGCGGTATCAAAAGCCTCGATAACTGGATACCATCATCTCTAGTTATAAACAAGGCCCCTTAATTGAAGGAGGATGGCTGTTACGCCAGTGACAAGATGTGCTTCATTATATTAGTTTAACGGTTGGTAAACTTTCTTCAGCTTTAGGCTTCCTGAGTAGTTGAACAAAAGAATCAGCTAACAGGCCTTTCTTTAGCTTATCTCTAACTTCAACACCCTTGATAACTTGTTGACCCTAGAATGGTTACACAGATGAAGGACCTACGTGTGTTGTTTTGGGCAAAGTTTGCTACTGTGTATTAATTCTTACAGATACAATATCTGATTCTCTCTCAAAAAAAATTTGAGTACTGTAGTCTGTGCTCATTATGAAATGTAGGTTAGTCTCTACTCTTTCAAAGCTGCTACAGAAGACATTGCAAATATCAGAATTTGACATTTAGATTCTGTCAAGATACGCTTTGATTTTTGTTCTTCACTCCCTCATTAAAAAAGTCCGGTAATTCTCAACTGGCTTGTTCTGTTTCTTAGTGAAAGAAAAACATATATACTCTTAACCTCCTCGAGGTCCCTTGCAAAGTAGCTCAACGTAATTTGTATTTAGTACCAGTACTCTCTTGACTAATGCCAGTATGTGTAATGTTATTGAAGGTCTGCAATGACAACAGAGATACCAAGACTAGAAAGTGTCCTCCTCTTTGCTGAAATTTTTAGCTGCCAGGAGAACCTTCTTTGCTTGAAAGAATGAACTAAAGTTTATCAGATTAAAATATTTTTTAGGCATTTGTTCACTTTAAAACACTGTCCTAACCTGAAAAGTGATTGGAAAAGCTATAATGTCAGAGTTTAAATTTGTTTTTTTTCACTTGTGTGTATTCAGAAAAAGTTGTCTGTTGTACAGATGCTGGAAAATATATACAGCCGTGAAAATATGATTTGGATCATGTTTTATTTGGTTTATTTTCAGTTAGATCGCTTATAATCTTTTGTGGAATTTCAGTTGAAAGATGTTAATGTTGCAAACTCAGCCCACTTTAACTTGCAGGATGGGCAGTTTAGAAAGACTTTCCAACTGTGCAAATGTGATTTGGAAGATAGGAAAAAATGAATTTGGAACCACGTGATACTCTTGGTAAAATCGCTTACAGTGGCTGGAACTGCACTTTAGTAACATAGAATGAGATGTTTTTCTTCAGGCAAAGCTTTGAATCCTGAACTAATGGCAGATATTCTTTCTTCCCCCCTGCCTCACTTCCCTTCTACTAGCATCTTGCCTCTATCTTCAGAAGCAGAAAGCATCAAGATAAAGACACAAAAATGACCGAGTTTTGGCTGATTTCTGCTCCTGGAGAAAAAACCTGTCAACAGACGTGGGAGAAACTACATGCAGCAACTACAAAGAATAACAATCTTTCTACTAATTCAAAGTTCAATATTCCGGACTTGAAGGTATGTAAGCCCCATTTCATGTCCTAAGAAGTATGTTTGGTTTGCATCATCTTTGTTTCTTTACACTAAGACTATAGATGGGGAATACTTGCAAACTATTTAGAGAGAACAGCTGACTTCTTTTGATGATTATGTGTGGATCTAAAAAATAATTTAGACAACAATTATCTCTTTTCTGAAATTCTAATTTAAAAATTCTTCACTCTAAGTTTTAAAGGTTCAGCAAGCTGCGTTCTTTCAGCTAATACAGCAGTTTTTCCAAGGATGGTAGTCTTGACCTCATACTGCTAGCAGTTAGCTGGAGAAGAAAATTAGAAGAAAAATGGAGGCTTGTGATCTGAGTATTCAGATGATACAGTTTCCTTTGATGGTTTTCTGTTTTGTTTTAGGTTTGGGTTTTTTTTTTTTACTTCTGAATTGTCTGCTTTTTCTTTTCAGGCTGAGATGCAGTGAAAAGGCTCGATTTAAAATACAGGGGTTGATCAAACTGCTGCTGCCTTTTCTCTATCCAAAAGTAACATTCTTCTGTTAGAGTAGTGGTTGTCTCCGGCTGAGCATTCCAGTGTGACCTGCTGATGTGTGTTATAGAAAATGGGAAGAAAACGGTTTGAGCTATTACTGTGAGAAGCGAAGAGAAACAAAATCTGAAAGCAGTTTCTCTTGGTTAAATACAATTATCAGGGTATGGAAAAGTTATGAGCCAGTGTATTCATTAGGAAAAGGTCTATCCTGACACACAGACGTTTCTTGAACAAGAATAATTGTGAGCTCAGTTTAACTGAGTGAAAGCTCATCGAAGCATATCAAAATGAAGAGGAAAAAATGCCACCAATCTCTGTCTACAGAATGGATCAAGTTCAGGTGGCATGATGCCTTGTTGCTGTCTCTGCTAAGGAACGAGCCCAGGGCACAAAGTGCTTCAGTGTGTCTTTTGAGAGGATCTTCCAACTGCCATGACTTACATTCACATTTAGACTGGCCCGAGTTATTTCAAAAGACATACTAGTAGAGGTAAGAAAAGGGACTACAACAAATGTCTGTCTCCTCCCAGGAGATCCTTGGATGTGAGTCAGGATGCCTTTCAAACTGTAGGGGGGGTGCCTACAGTGTTTAGAAAAGTTATCACTGAAAACTGATGTGGCCCATTAGGGTTATAAACGATTGGTTTTGTTTCTATTCTACTTCCTGGAAGGGGCAGAAGCTGAGTATACTTTATATACAATGGGAAGCAGTCTGGCTTCTGTGGACCTGGTAAAACTGTTTGAGTGAGATCCTTTAGTTAAAACTCATTGAAACAGTGATGTAGTCTTTGTTGAACAGCAGCCTTATTGCTTAAAGACTTACTTGTCCTCCCTCTGGCTTGTAAGTGACTAGTCAAAATATCAGCTTCCTTATTCTGCATGTAGCTCAGAAGAAGGTGGGGCATGGAAAGCAATTTGGTTGTGATGTTACTTAAGTAATTGTGCTCCTTTCTGCTTCAAGGCTAAAGAGAACAGGAATTATGTAAAGTCGAGTTGTCAAATATATAGAACAAAGATGCTAGACTAAAAATAATGTTAATAGCATCTTGACTAGACAGAAGATTCACTTATGCCTAATAATATTTCAGCAAGAAATATAAACTAGTAGCTAAAGTATTAAAGATAAGAGTTGTCTTTTTGGAGGTATCTTCTACTTTCATTGAACAGAATGAACAAATATGTAAGTACTTGAAGAGAGAACCAAAGAAACACTGTTATACGACCTATTAAAAAATAATCACCCTTTGGCTGTTTAACTTGAGTGTAGCTATACTGTTTTTACACTTTTTGATGTCTTAGACCCATTTGAGACTTGTTTATGAAAGAGCCAAAAAGACTATTTTACTGTGCTGTAATTTTCATGTTTGAATTATACAGACTCTGAAATGGTAAGTGTCATCCCTGGCCCCAGGAAGGTATATGTATTGCTCTAGATTATTACATCAAATTAGGGAAGAAAGTGTTTTCTGGAGGAGAAGGGAAGAAAGAGTGAAAGCTTGTAGACAAGCTAGATATTCTATTACTCCAGATGCAAAAAGTCCAGACTCTTGTTGGTCTGACTACTGCAGTACTCTTGTATCTTCAAAGTTTTCAATGTTCTGGTTGCCTCCAGCACTGAGATACCTGATTACAGAAATTTCAGATTTGATCTAAAGTAGTAAATCAAATGCTAAAGCAAGTGACTTGTGGGAAGTGCAGCCAATTCGTAATGTAAAAGTTGTTTTAACATGTTTTGGATGGCTGGAATGCAGGACTGAAACTGTGCACCAAACTAGAGTGAGTTAGATCTGATACAGTGGTGCTTTAGGGGTATCTTGAGCAAGTGAAACACAGTGTGACTTTGTTAGATCAACGAGTCTGAAATCTTAGAGTACAGTATTTTATGTAGTTCTGCAAAGCTACCTGTTCAGGAGATTTAGCTTTTATTATCTGGTTTTTGTCTTTCTATGTTTATACACAATTGCTAATGCATTTTGATCTTTACTTCTAGGTTGGCACACTGGATGTTTTGGTTGGTTTGTCAGATGAGCTGGCTAAACTGGATGCGTTTGTGGAGAGGTAACAGTTTATTTTTACTGGCATACAAAATATTAGAATAATGATGTGATGGTTTGCTGAGTCCTAATAATACACAGGTTATTTCCAGCTTTTTTTATTTCCTAGTGATCCTCTGCAGGCAGTCGGCTAAGATTTCAGAAAGCTAAGCTGCTGTTTTCCTTAGTATCTCTACTTGGAAAAAGAAAATCTGAACTTCTTGTGGAATAGTGGGACGTTATGCATTGATGAAGGATGGTTCTCCCTGTAGTAGTGCTGGGTGCTGCTAGAGAACTGTTAAGAATTGAGCCTGACAGCTGCAGGAAGTGATAATGAAATGGAGTGAAAACTGTTCTTTTAGCAAGTTAGAATACTATTTACAGACTTTGAGAAGGTAACCATGTTGTTTGCTAATCCACAGGGATGATTAAACAACATTAATATTAAAATGCAAAACCAATCCATTTTGAAGAAACTAATGGTCCTTTGAAAGTGATTTTGAGCAAATGTAACAAAATTTCACATAACCAAACTTGTGGAGCCATCTTCTGTTTCAAGGAGAGAAGTGTTAAGTAGTTGTTTTTAAATAGAAAAGGAAACTATTTGGCACGGCACATGAATAATATTAAACATAGCTTTTTCTAGTGAGGAAGGCAGGTCTTGAGTGTCAGATCTCATGAGGGCTTAGGGCTGAGGTTTCTCCATAGCTCTTCAGTTATCTTTGGTGTTTCATTGTCACGGTTGCCTTGTGTTTAATTTGGATTATTGATGATTTCTACCTCGCTATCTATTTTTAGAAAGGGGTTAGGATTTTGAAAGTACAACAGACTTCAAAAAAAGATTGGAATATAGTGAGATTACACTTGAAGTCAATCCCTGTTACCTGGAGGCGAGGGAAGTAGCCTCACCTTATTGAGAACTGATGAGTAGCAACACTAGAGAAGGATTGTTCTGGCATGTATTTGAGAAGTTGGTCTCCTTCAGACACTGAGCCCAGCTTGTGCTCTTGGAAAGCTTGTATGTAAAGCAATCAACTCTTCCTTTTTTGATCCAATCTCAGGCAATTTCAGATTAGTTTCATAAATAGTATTTCTCAAAATGGAAGGTTTTTTAGTTTTTTTTCATATCTTTATCTTTCATTTTTCAGTGTTGTAAAGAAAGTGGCCCAGTATATGGCTGATGTTCTAGAAGACAGTAAAGATAAAGTTCAGGAGAATCTTCTGGCTAATGGAGGTAAAGTGTTAACCATGATATGTGCATCCTAAAAGTGTAGGAGGGAAGGCAATGATCCTGAAACAAACTGAATGCTGCTTCTCTGTATGACATTCTGAAAGCCTAGTTTAGACATGGAAGTACTTTTTACCATGAGTCGCTTGCCCTGAAACAAATTATAGGATCCAGAATGGCAAGAAATTAGATCTACGTGTTAAATACTCACTTACAGAAGCCTTTTGATCCTTTAGCGCTGTGTTTTGTCATGACTGGTCTCTGGTGGCACCTTAAAATTACTGTTACTGATCACTGTAAACATTCTTTGTATTAATCTGTCATCTGAATATAGGTATGATTTTATGTAAGCTATGCTGGAATACTCAGTTGTTCCCAAATTGTGATAGAATGTCTTCATAAAACTAGTTGTCTCATGGAAGTATTTGTCCATTTTATTATAGTAAAGAGTCTCACTGGTCTCTAAATCAATATTTTGTTTTCAAAGCCTTTTCATAAAATTTAACACAGGTTGTACTGATGCAAGAGAGGCTAATATGAGTGGGTTAACATGAAGACAAGTGCAGCAGTCCTAATTAACACAGTTATTCTTAGGGAGGGGCTTGGAGTAGTCTCTTTCATAGATAGCTTTACAAAACTGCTGCTTCAGGTAAGCCACATAATCTTGGCCTTTTTTTCATCATAACCCTCCCTTCTCCCACCCATTTTTCACACAAAGCAAAAAAAAGTTGGTCTTGCCTGTACTTCTCCAGTGATCATTGATTTAGTAGTAAATATCATTTAGGGTCTACAGAGATGGAGAAACCAGTATCTGAAGGCAGAGGTCACGGATAACTTACAACTTAATTGTTTATTTTCAAATTTCTTAAGCAACAGGGTCCACACATGTGAAGGTCCACAAACAGTCTGTTATAGTACTCTTCTGTTACAGCAATCCTACGTGGAATATAACACATCAGTCTTTTTATTGTCTATCTTAACAAAGTTCTTCTTTAAAATTTTAGTTGACTTGGTCACCTATATAACAAGGTTCCAGTGGGATATGGCCAAGTACCCAATCAAGCAATCCTTGAAGAATATTTCAGAAATTATTGCAAAGGTAAGGTAATTTGGTTTATAAAACTTTCCTACTTGAACTTGAGATATTTATACACAAAACTTGGTACTCAAAGCTATTTGTCTATTTTTGTTAGCTTCATGTAACTTTGATAACAATAGTAGTGAACCTGGTAGCAGTGTCTGTAACCGAAGAAGTATATTAGGATGGGTATAGGATTTGGAGAGTGCTCCCTGAAGGCCATCATGCTGTCTTTGCTGATTTTTGTTTCCTAAGATCACTGAGTTAACAAATAAATAGCTAGCAAACGCTTACATTTAAATTTTGCTGTACTGGCATGCCATTTGTCTGATGTTTTCAAACTTTGTGGGCTATTAGCAGTGAACCAGGGAACTTATTTACCTTCTCAAAGCTATGGCCCTCAGTTGTGAGGGGGGAAAATAAGCCTTCAATGTTAGATGTAAGGAAAGCTCATTTGAGTGTTGTCATGGGTTTTCCCCCTGTCTTTACCTTGGTAAAGTTTTTCACACTTTGGGGATTTAATTTGGTTTGTACTTGCTGTGAGCATAGATGGGGTCCTCAGCAGTGACTTACTGTATTCAAACAGTGAAAGAGCTCTCTGTAAGCTACCCTTGCTTTAATATCTTCCCAACTTTTTCAGTTTTTTTTCTTTCCTGTTTTCTGTAATCTGCAAACTGGTTCTTGGAATTATCTGTGTCAATAAAACACATAATACAGAAAAAAGAAGCAGCTGCTCCAGGTACCTATAGAGATAGTCTTTGGTGGTGGATATGTGGGAACTATAATCGGGGTGGGGATGGGGGTAAGTGCTGGCGCTCATGCTTTGCTATAACTGCAGATTCTCTAGATGTTAGTTTCTTTCCTGAAACTATTAGTTTAAGATTTTTGCAGAGATTACAAAATCTTAATATGTGGTACATAGCTGACTGAGAATGCAACTAACGCATTCATTTTGATATTTTCTTTGGGACTATCGCTGCATCTTGAATTTATTCCACAAATTACACTCAGTAACTATTGCTGGAAAACATCTGCAGTGTGGAGTTTTGTTGGAGGAAGGCTGACAGTCTTATGACTGTTAAGATTTGCACATTAAAAATATTCCACAGATATAAAATAATAATCTTAGTATCTGTCACTACTTAAGTACATAAGCTTTTGCTTCTTCAGAAGAACGTATCAGAATGAAGTATTCAGCTGTTTACAGTAGCTACTTGGCAGGTATAGGCATGAAGTTTAAGTTGGGAGAAGAGGAACTTGGTGGGGAAAGAGGGATAGAGAGAACATAAGAAGACAGGGTGAAGTGGTTTCTACAAGTCTTACCAAGGAAGTGGTTCTTGAAAAAGTTCCTTTCCTTTGGTTTGGCCTTAGAATAGGAGTGAAAGTTACTGAATTAAAAAGGAAAAAAAAGTCTTCAACTGTGTTTTGTCTCATTTTTGGAACTTAGCTGTTGCCATAGTATAGAACTTGTTTTTGTAGCAATTAAGTTTGTTGAAAAAGCAACAAAGAACATGAAAGGATATGCCCTTTATTGAAATATCAAGGATTCAGTGCATGTTATCTTGTGTCCTGGAGTTTGCTAGATAAATGATCTGCTTGCAGGAAAGCTGTACTCTAGAACCTGAACTTTCAATTAAATAACTGGCTTACATTCTTCATCTAATTTAGGGACCTCATTGAGTTATTAGACTGGATGCTAAATGCAGAGAAAACAGGTCTGCTGGAGTTCAGCCTGAATCATCCCGTTGAGGGTTTCCATTTCTCTGCATGTTTACCTGTACCTGTCTTCTACCGGGACAGCTTCAGGGACACCTGTGTAATAAATCTAATTTCAAATAGTTTAAAAAATGTTTTCAATTGTGAGCCACAGATGTGTGTCCATAAAGTGGAGAAGAGAAGGACGACAACTGAAATTGCCTTACGTTCTTGTAGAAGTAAGAGATAGGAGAGATAATGTCACAGGACTTGAAGCAGTTTTGTCCCAAAGCAAAGAGAGTCCTGACATAGTTAAAATCTTCACTTTGGCATGTGATTAACATCAAGATGTAGGAAAACTGATAGAGCTACATTAAAATCTGTGAAGCCTCGTGACATGTTGATGTTAAAATAACTTGAAAAGCTTGTCAAATCATGAGATGCTACTTTTCCTTTATGGTTTTATATCCTCCTCACTCACTATAGCAGCAGATTCTGATGTCTGCCAAAATGACAGTAATGGCAACTGCAGTGGGGAGTTTGTCAGTTGAGGAAAAATGATAGCAGTGTTGGAAACATTTAAAATAAAAGGAAATCTACTGAAACTATCCATCAAGCTTTTTCAGCTTTTAACTTTCAGAAGTATTGTGAACCCCAGTGTCAATACTGAAGACTTTGAAGATGGTATCTGTGCCATGTGAGAACTGTCACTTAATCTAGTCATTCTTTGTATTTGAAATTATGGTCATAAGACTGTTATGCAAGGAGACAACCTCGATAGCCGTAGTGCCCTAGTCCAACATTTTCAGCAACCCAGGTATCTACTGAAGTACAAGAGCTCAGTTTCATAGTTACAAGAAGACACTCGTGTTTTGTCAATGACTATGTAAGTGGTTTAAATATCTGGGGTTTGCTATGTGTAGAAATAGGCCCACTATGTTAGATTGATACTTTCTTTAGCAATATCATGGGTCTGCCTCATTTCGTAATGACATCTATGAGTTATCCACCAATTCTACTATCAAAAGGAAGTTTGTATTGTCGCTTCATTTGGCAGTTTTACACAAATATATTTTTGAAGAGTTCTGCTGTGTCATTGAAGTTTGTGGTTCTGCATTCTCTAACATTTTAATAGGAAGCAAAGATGATTCTTCTTTACAGTAAACTCCAGTCAGTGCAGCAGTAGCAGGCTTTTGTCTAAGCAGTCATCTTTTAAAAGGTTACTGACTTTACAAATGAGAGCAATTAGAGTATTGACAATTAGGAAATGATGAATGGAACTGGTTTGTAAAAGCAGTGTTTGGTATCAATGGTTTTTGCTTTTTGTCATTAAACAATGGATAGTTAGACTGTTGTTGAAAGTTTTGATCCTTGGAAAAGGCGGAGGGGAAGGTTGTCAGTCTGGGAAAAAGTCCAAATGCACAAAGGTACTAGCTTAATAGTTTCTGATTAATTTTTCCCCTAATGCTGTCTTCTAGCAGTAAAAAAAAAGTTAGTGCCACTTCTTGTAGTGTAAAAAAGTTTTTATGAAGATGTGTGCTTTGTGATGCCTGCTGAAACGTTCCACATGCTTTGCTAAAGGTTACATCGGTCAAAGAATTTAAATAACCTTAAATACTCCTCTGTTTAAAAAGTAAACTGTCTTTTCTTCAGAGTATTTTGTCTAAAGCATTGCTGTTATCTGTAGAGGTGTAAGCTGTTAACATGTTGCCAAATGAAACTGCCAGAATGTTCAGGCTTTTAATGACTTTTTCCTGCTACAGGCAAGTGAACTTATGTGTTACCATAAACAAGGTCACTATATAACTAAGTGACGTTGTTTGTAAGAGAGATTTATTTTGTGGAAATAAAATCATATCTGGATCCCCAAGCTGAAGTGTTATATGCAAACAAAATGTGTTGTCAACTGTCTAAGTCTAAATAAAGGGAGAGTCCCTTGACTGTGTTCAGATACTTGTCCCTGGGAATTTTTATATGCTTGTACCTACACACCATAGTGAGGACACAGTGAAGGAGGGAGTAGGCAGCATTACGATGCCAGACCGATCCTATACCACGTTCTTTCAGTTATCCAACTGTTCCTAAGTATATTTATTTTAAAATACTTCCTTGTATAGGGTACACACTGATAGGAGTATGACTGGATGTTTAAGACCTACTAATTGCTTAATTTAATCTTTGAGTGACCAAGGCTGTTCATCTCAAGGAAAGGTAAAAATTGCAGTAGGCAAATACAGTGCAACAGTCTCCTCTTAAGTTGTAGATGATGCAAAGCATTAATGCTTTGGGTTATTTAATTTTTGATTTGCTACTCATAAAACTGTACCATCATTCTTGTCACTGAAACTCTAGTGAGGGAAAAGTATGGTGAGAAGTGAGGTAGCAGCTGGAGGAAATGATACTCGGTGTTCACAAGTGTACTTGTATCACAGTGGGAAGGTAAACTTCAAACGATCTCTCCTGTCAGCTGAGATGGAGGGTGGTAGCCTCAAGGTGACAGAATAATGATCAGCTGGATGCAGTAGCATGTCCAGTTGATACCAGAAGAGGACATGTAACTTTTATTATTGGCTGATTTTCCTTTAAAGGAATTCTAACTTAGAGTTTTCTGAGTTTTGAGTGAAGTTTGTCAAGCACTAGAGAAATAAACATTTTAACTTGCGTATTTTTCGTTAAGTTCCTGTTGGCAGATCTAAGCTTTGAAATTGAGAAATCATTTAAAAACTATTCTAGCTCTTTAGACAATGTTCCTTTTCTTTTTATCTTTAAGGGAGTAAACCAGATTGACAATGATCTGAAAGCAAGAGCGTCAGCATACAATAATCTGAAAGGGAACCTTCAGAATTTGGAAAGAAAGAATGCGTAAGTCACATTGTTTTTTGCTTATGTAGCACAGGAAATGAATCTTACCATGAAAACTTAGTAACGCGTGAAGAGGTACAGGCTCTAAGCTTAATGTATTTTTGAGGTGTTTATCAATCTTGAATAGCAGTTGTCATGAAAGAACACTTATTACCAGCTGACTTGCTGGTAATAGCTCACTTGTGATTGATAAGCAATTATGAAATACACAAAAGCATGTACAAATAGTATAAATTGCTGGAGTTTTTCAGAGAAGCTTGCTGTTAAAGTGGTGTGTAACACTGCTACTTCGATGTCTGTCTAAACAAGGAAGTCTTTCCATTCACTCCAATTTATGCTTTAAGCATATCAATATTACTGGGTTTCTTCCCTCAAAATTAACCAGCAGAGAGACAGCCGTTGCATACACGCAGATAATAAATTAAACAAGGACTGCCTGCTGTCTTGTCATGTGCATGAGATGATTATCTGAAGTACAGTTGAGGTACAGTAGTTCTGTGCAAATATGGCTGATTAATTTGATCCAACCCTACCGTTACAGTTAATGGTACAAGCCTGCTGGCTGATTCAGAACCATGGGGCATACTAATGATAGCCATTTTATGAGTGAGCCTTAATTTCCATCTTCAGCCATGGTGATTGGTCAGCTAAGCCCCATTAAATCTGTGTATGTTCTTAGTCTTTTGTGAATATGAGGCAATATGCTGCTTTAAATTTTTATTCAGGTTCTGTATGTAGCTCTGTGCTAGGTTAGTTGTAACTCTGAGGCTCCATATACTAGACTTCACAATTAATGGTTTTAATGGTTCTTGTGTCTTTCAATCACTTTTAAAAAGAGAACTTGGCTTCTTAAGTGTGTGAGGTATTTGGAATATGGAAATGATGCACAGCAGTGGAGCTACTGATAAAAACCTTCAGTGACTTTAGACAGTAAGATATAAAATGTGTATAAGGACGTTTTGTTTGCTCTGCTAATAGAGAATGCTTAAGTAAAATATATTTTTGAAAATGATATACTATCAAGCACTGGAAACTGTTGTCCAGACAAATTCAATTCTTAAACAAGTATTTACTCTGGCTGTCTTTGTTTCTCTGCAGGGGAAGCTTGCTAACCAGAAGTCTTGCTGATATTGTAAAGAAAGAGGACTTTGTACTCGATTCAGAATATTTGGTCACGTTATTAGTGATTGTACCAAAGTAAGTTTATTGCTTGTCCTAAGAGCAGAATAAAATAAGAAATTTAAATCAAATAATAGATCCCACAACCCTATAATACTGTAAAAAAGGACATCTGAATTTGCTTGGGGTTTTCCTGGATGAACGAACACAAACTTTTGGATGCTTAGTAGAGGCAAATGAGCCTGTGTACCTGTATTCCATTGTTCATGAGAACTCATCATAAGGAATGCTGAGTGCTCATGAATTTCTTTAAGAAACTGGAGATTAGACTTATGTCTCTTCTCTAATATTAGCCATGGCTAGTCATGTTGCAGAAGGTATCCGTACGAAAATAGTAAGTACTGAGTAAAAACATTACTTGTTTTACATTAGAAGGCTTAACGATTGAATTATCCTGGTTAGGACTATGCCGGCTTTCACCACTTAGTGAGTGAAGTGAACTCTCTACTTCTTTGCTCTGCACTTTTTCAGATTGCTGGAACACTGCTTTTTTACTTATCTAAGTCTCTACCAATGGAACACGGCTTATGTCGTGTCAAAGGTTTGCTGGGAATAGGTTGTTCCTGAAATGTTTAAACAACAAAAACCCCACCCTTTCCCCGGCCAAGGAAAGTGGTGATACAGATGTCCTTACTCTTGTAAAATGAGAAAATGGCACTACACTGTCTTTCTGGAGGTGGGAACAAAGAGAGCTTCTAACTTGTAAAGATAGCCAGTAGGCTGATTATCACATCAAGCAGTAGTCTCTCTCATGTAAAACTCCAGTGAAGGCAAAACAGTTTTGCAGTGGTGTTAGCAGAAAACAGGTGGTTAGTATATCTCATCTGTTATTTTTCTTTTACTTTTGACTTGGTTTTGGTGTTGAAAGGGTGGAACCTCTTCACCACCAACTACAGAAAGGCAGGGCTTCCAAAATTCCCAGTGGTCCTTCAGGCAAGTGCAGGACCCTGGGGAACCCACTTGTAATTGCGGAAAAAGTATTCCTATTAGTAACTCAGAAGAGCAAGGCTACATAAGGAGTTTCTGATAAACCTTGACAGTGAAGTCCATTTGGTCCCCTGAGATCTGTACTTAATGATGACTAATTTAATTTCGTAGTTCTTTGATTTCAAAAATTTTACACTTGTAAAGTTATATGAAGATAAAATAAGTTACTTTTGCTATCATTATAGTTCATTTAGCAATAATGTTAAAATCAGCATGAGAAGGACTGTCCCTGATGTCTTGTGTATTTCTGACAACCTACACCTGGGTTGGAAGATGTGATGATTAAATGTTTTTAACATTTTTTTGGAAAAACTTGATCCATTAATCTAAAATTTCTTACTACAGTACTAAAAGTCTAACCATAATCTGTGTATTCTCTAGGTTAAATTATAATGACTGGGTTAAGCAATATGAAACACTAGCAGAGATGGTTGTACCACGTTCCAGCAAGTAAGTTGTTAAATGCTAAATCTCATATTTGCATGTGCTGTATTTTATAAGTGTTCTTTATCTGTAGTGACTTTGAATTTTAAAGATTGGTCAAAAACTTGTCAAAATGTCTAGCTTTGTAACTTTATCTGATCAAGCTTGATTATGTTGTAGTTGAGGAAAAATTCAGAGGATCTCTAACTCTAAGGTTAACAAAGCTATCAAACTAAGTTATGTGGGAAGAGTAAAAGAATTGAAAAGTTAATCTAGTTCAGGTCAGGCACATTCAGCTTCAAGCTAGTGCATGGTGGGGTTTAGCAACAAATACTATAGCTGCTAGCCTGTAAGCTTTATGCCTGTATTCAGAGGACTTGAAACAAGTTACATATACTCTTTGAAAGCTGCTAAAGAATGAAGAACTGGAAGTGTAGATGGTTTTCTTGTGTGCAAAGAAAAGTAACTTGTCTCTTTCAGGCTAACAAAGGTCGTCGGTACCAAGCTGATGCTTGGTGTCTGTGATGGGCAAGACTGAGGCCAGGATTTGATAATACTATTAAGCCACTTTATTTTCACTGTGGTTACAAGATTGCTAAAGTCAACATGTAGCACAAAGCATTGCTGTGTTGTTAATTTTAACTGACAGATTGAGGTTTTGATCAGGCAGATCTGATATTACCAGCTCTATGTCAGTTATAAAATCTGAGCTTACTCAGGTTAACTTCACATTTGAGTTGGATCAACTTAAGCCTAGTGGGAGATCTGCTAATGATTCTTATTTAGTTACTGGGAAACCATGATCTAGGGATAGCTTAAGAAGAGGTGACTTGTTAAACTGTTGGATAATACTTGTATTGAAGACACAATGACACTGAGGAAAGCTCTTCAAGCTTTTTTTCCTAAGGTGAAGTCTCAAAATAAATAGTATTGTCTCGAACTATAAAATAGTAAATCTAGGGGTTGTCTTTACAGCCTAAGAAACACTTTTTCTTACCAACCTATGTCTTTTTAATTTGTGTCCTTTTCTATTTTAAATCCATTTCCTTTTTCTTTAAAACACGCATTTCTAAGAATTCTGTAGTCCAAATTTTTCAGTATTAAACCAGCTTTAGTTCCTTTTTCTTTAAAATAATTATAACTTGAACAAATATCCAGACAAACACATATGAAGTGTTTCTGAGTGGTGAAGTCTCTGAATGTGAAATGGAAACTGCCATCCTTTATGAAGGGAGTAACAAGAGCAGTTGCTAAAGTTTCAGTTACTTTCAGTATTTGGGAACTAATCCCGTGTGATGATCTACATTTATGTTCTTGCCTAGTAGCAATAAAGTACAACTTAAGCTACTGTATATCAGCAGTGACCTGAACCTTATTAATTCTGACACTTTTTTTTTTCTGTGTAGTGTACTCTTTGAGGATCAAGATAGCTACCTTTGTAACGTCACCTTGTTCAGGAAGGCAGTGGATGACTTCAAGCATAAAGCCAGAGAGTATAAGTAAGGCTTACTTTGTGTGTTCTGTCTCTCATGCTTTGAAGGATCTCTAGATAGCCACTTTTGATTTTATTCACTTCCAAATGCAGATTTATGGTCCGTGACTTCCAGTATAAAGAAGAAGAGATGAAAGCGGATAAAGAAGAAATGAATAGACTGTCAACTGACAAGAAGAAACAGTTTGTAAGTCTGTATAAACTAGTCATTATAGAAACATGAGACATCTAAGACTCGTTATTGCTACATAACAATTTCATGAACTTGTGATTCTGAGAAAGCATTGCAAGGATGACATGACATAGTCAGCCTGCCACCCAGCTAATCTGCTCGGGGATAATTGAGTTTCCTGTAGCACAAATGCTCCTCACTGCATTGAACCAAGTGCTGATACTGCAGCTGACAATATATGAAGTTTGAAAATGGACAAGCATTTGAATGAAATAATCAGGTGTTACTAAAATGGTCCTTAATATAGTTAGCCCACGGCAGCTGAGATGGTGTACTGAAGAGACAACAGAAGTCTCATTAAATTTCTCTTTACTTAGTATCGAAATGCCCTTGAGCCGTTATGTCCATAGCAAACTCTGCCTTTAAATTGTCATTATTATCATGGTACAGATATTGAGTATCTGCTAAAACATGCTTAATGGGCTGAATCTTTTTCTGAAGTTTGAATGACAATTTTTTTTTCCTCTTCCCTTTCACAGGGGCCTCTGGTTCGGTGGCTGAAAGTTAATTTCAGTGAAGCTTTCATTGCATGGATTCATGTGAAAGCACTACGAGTTTTTGTTGAATCTGTTTTGAGGTAATGACACAGACCTGAGTAGTGCTTTTTTTCCTAGACTGTGTAAGAATTCACATCTAGCTTGGGTTTACCAAACTGAGGTGTGTGAATGCCACTCTTCTGGGAGGGAGGAAGCAAGAAGTAGGGCAGTAAGAATAGCTGATGGCAATAGCTCTTGTTGCCAGCTGTGGAATATTTGAGGTAGATAATTGTGTATCTTGCCCCTTGGATAGTCTTTCCACCAGTGCTCTAGGAATTACAGGTACTCTGTAAGTTGCAGCAAGGCATTTCTGCTGATTCTTAGCTTGCTTTATGAGCTGCTTGTAAAAAGAGCTTACTGTATTTTCTATTTAAGTGGGAAATGTGAATAGTTCAGAATAAAAAGTATTCAGGCTTTGAGTAATATAGCTTGACATCTTGAAATACATGCTTTTTCTTTAAAACATGCCTTCCTAAGAATTTTGTAGTCTAAACTTTTCAGTATTAAACCGTTCAATATTCTAAAATTTCTCTGCTTTTTTCTTCATACCTATCCAGAACTATAGTTACTAAGTTGACTTAAAAACAGCTGTAGTTGTTCTGCAGAAGGAAGGACCTGGATTTTTTTAGAGTTGAAAGGACTTCTACCTTAATCAGAAAATGGAAGGGTTTTTTTTTTAGCCTTTTTGATAAATTGTCATAAAGGAGACAACCAGAGGAGAAAAAGAAAAAAAAAAAAATCACATTAACTTCCATTCTAGTCTGTTTCATAGCTGCTGCGGGCTTATTTTGAAGACAAACTTGAGTCAGGAAGAAAGCTGAACTTGATTTGAGTATTGGCAAGTGTTTCCACACACCTAGAAAGGATTGAGTAGAGACTAGATTCTCCACCTAGTGGCATAAGCAAAGTCTTGCAAGTAAATTAATTGGAATGTCCAAAACTCAGTCTGAGACTTCAGGTAACTTGGAGAATTGTGCTAAGTACTCTAGGATTTAAAATTATTTTTAAAGCATTTAGACTTCTGTTTTGTTATTTTAAACTTGAAGAAAGTTGTTCTACTTTATTAATGAATTGTAGAAACAGAATAGTCTTGCAGAAATGAAAATGAGCAGAATTTCCTCTTCAGCAATAGGATTATTTCTCAAAATAAAATAAAATTCTGCTTTGAAAGATAAAAGAAGGCTTATTTCAGCGTTTTCATAGTTTTCTGCCTGACTTCCTCAGGTATGGTTTGCCAGTTAACTTCCAGGCAATGCTGCTTCAGCCTAATAAGAAAACAATGAAGAAACTGAGGGAGGTTTTGTATGACTTGTACAAACACCTTGACAGCAGTGCAGCAGCTATCATTGATGTAAGTATTTTTGTAACTGCTACTCC
The DNA here is from genome assembly GCF_000699105.1 of Pygoscelis adeliae. NCBI lineage: Eukaryota > Metazoa > Chordata > Aves > Sphenisciformes > Spheniscidae > Pygoscelis > Pygoscelis adeliae. The sequence goes on from NW_008824676.1 coordinate 4,442,742, forward strand.
CCTTCAATATTAGGTTTAGTCTGTTTAAACAAAAACATAGTCTGTTGGCTTTATTAAAAAGCTACACCTCTCCATATTCTCCATCATTCTCTCACAATACAGAAAATCATGTCTCCTTGTAAAAATGCCACTCCTATTTTACATTTTTGCAAAGCAGATGGTATTTAAAGTTGCAACCAATGCATTTGATGAGCTGTCTGGTATAAAAGTCTCATATAACTTCTTCCTACTGCATTCTTTCCTACTACCAATGGAAAGATATCTTATAGACTGCATACATATTCATATCCTCAAAGAATTCAAACAAAGTCAACTTTGATCTGAAACTAGGCTTAAGGAACTTGAGCACATTTCATATCTTCTTTGAGCCCAGAAGGAATACATAAATTGTCCACAGTCTATGGTAACAGTGGCCTTAATACTGAAACAACTCCTTTTTTTGGTTGCATTGCTGTCTTTGTTTTTAAGTTAACATAGTTGTCCTTCTCTGCTGAAGGAGGCTGAATTGATGTCAAGATGGAGTCGTCCTTTCCATCTGTAGAGGTCTCATTTTCATGTTTAAAACTAGTTTTCTAGGAGGCTTATTCTGCTAATTTGTTTTAACTATGAAAAGCACTGCTTTTCAATACAAAGATTAACTAAAGATAGACCACACAATGGGTTTAGCTGAGTTTAAAAAGATTATTTTTAATCTTTCTTAATGTTATATTTAATGTAATGTTTTTCCAAAGTGTTTCCAGGCCTTTTGGGGGAAAGGGGATGTATGTGAGACAATTAAGGTGAAAATTAAAGATGTTGAACTTCATGTAACTTCCTGGATCATTCAGCACTCTGACATTCTTTTCATAAACTGTGTGTATTTAGAAGTAGTAAAACATAATTGCAGTACTTTTCCTTCCATTTAGTGGTGGTGTGTTTACCATAGCAACAAATGTGAATTATTGATGCAAAACTACTTAGATTTGGAAAAAGCACTTGTATTTCATTTTGAAAAATAACTGTTATTCGTTTGTCAAAGTTCTAGCTTTGTTGCTTAAACAGTCACTTGAACTGTTCACTGAATGAAAATTTAAGCTTGAAGTCTTGCCTGGCCTATTTGCTTCTAAAACTTATGAATGTTTTATCTACTTCTGAGTCGGAATGAATTGTAAGAGTGTAACTGGTTTCAAAACTTTATTTGCAGGCAACTATGGATATTCCAGGCTTAAACCTCAGTCAGCAGGAGTACTATCCATATGTGTACTACAAGATCGATTGTAACTTGCTGGAATTCAAGTAAAAGTTCCCTAACATGACAATCTTCTCAGTGTTGGTGTAAACAAACAGAAGTGAGGTTGAAGTACAGTAATACTTTTAACACTCTACTAATCATATGCTTGCTTCTTAGGTGAATTTAACACAGTGGTCCATCTCTAGACATTTTCTTTTTAAAGAGCAGTGTAGGTAATCTGCTTTTAATCAATTATGTCTGTAAATGTATATTGAGAGAATTGAAGTATTTATAAACAGAGTGATTTATTTAAGGAAAAGTTCATTCCTCTTTCATATGGTGGTCTGTGTTAATTCCATTTACCATTGTTTATAAAAAAACCTTGTTTACAGAAGAATAGTGTAAATGTTCATGGCCATTTTGTTCATTTGATTTAGTAGATACAATTGTGTTAACATTGTTGAACTGTGATGTAAAGTATGTAAAATTGGTATGAAATTGTGCTTTCTGAATGGTTTAAAATTACAATTGAAGCACTGTAAACACAGGAAAAAAATAAACATACCTGTGCAGATGTGTCGCTTTCTTGTACCACATACAACTGTAGATACCTGTGTCTAAACTGAAGCAATGTATTAAGTCTTAAAACCAATGCTGCATCCTGCATGCAATGGTACAGAAATGCAATTGGCTTCAGCACAAATACTTTTAAGAGATGAGGGTATTTCTTTTGCTTTGTGCAGAAATCCTCAAGTATGTTGTTTGGCCACCAAACCTGTGTATGAATGTTCTTCACGTTTATATCTTTGTGACTCTAAAGAAAAGATATGAGACGATTATTGGGAAGATGGGAGTAACCTGGGATGCTAACAAGCTAGGCTGATCTGGGATTTTTTGATAATTCTTTGTTCTTTTCTATCAGTTGAAGCTTGGGACTACTTTATGGCTTTGAATACTGTACTATTAGATGCTCACTTTTTTTTTTGGCAGCAACCTTTCTACCATACAGGGAATATGTCAGCTTCCTTCTAATGTGTATAGAGAGGGGTTGTTTATTTCAGTAGCAGTTATCACAGCTATTGCGAGTATTCTATATATTCCAGTTGCTAAATATGCGGTAAAACTGCAGCACCTTTTAAAACTGACTTGAATTAAGACTGAGACTGGAGGAGAACTGATTTGTCAAAATTAGTATTCGAAGTACTGTAACCACTAGATTTCTTCTAATTTGGTCCCTAACTGAAAATACCAGTACTGTGAATCTAAGAAGTATAGAGCTTTCAGCTATAGAATCTTTGATCGTGAACCAGGAGGACTTTTGAGGAATCTGCTGTCTTTGATAAGCCAACATTGAGATCTCTAATCATTAAAAGAGAAGGCTAGCTTTTGAGTGCATGAGTTGCATCTAGCTACTGATAATGAAATGGGGTTTTCCCCTTTATCACCTAGCTCTGCCCCTTCCACTGGCTTTCATTATTACTACGTACAAAGATAGTCATCTTGGTTCTGAGCCCACTGTAACTGAGATAAACTACTTGGGGGTAAAGAGTGGGGTGGGTTTTTTTTGTTGGGTTTTTTTTTTTTTTTTGGTCCACTGGAAGCATTTAATCCTGCTTCCTTGATCACAGAAGGAATCAGGCTAAACTGTTGTCTCTGTTCTTCATCTTAGTTCTCTTCTGATCTTGTTTTCAAAGCCGTCCTGCAAACAAGTGCAATATAAAGGCTTAGGATTCCAGTAAGTACTGCACAAACTGCTTTGCTGTATACTTTGCCCCGTTCAAGGTACCTAGCGCCTGCTAAATCAGCACTAGATTCTTCTCAAATGAATGGAAGCAAGAGGCAGCTGGACAATAGAATGACACGACCAGCCAAGGTGAGGGAAGCAGTCAATATGCTGAAAGACAGGTTTGCTGCTGAGAGGGATGTGGTTATGCTGGAGAAATGGGCTGACAGGCACTGCGTGAACTTCAGCAGAGAGAATTGCAAAGTCCAGCACTTGGAGAGGAATAACCCTTATGCACCAGTACAGGCTGGGGGCTGACTAGCCAGGAAGCAGCTCTGCAGAAAAGGACCTGTGGAAAACAAGTTGCACTTGTGGCAAAGACCAACCATCTCCTGGGGTGTTGTTAGTAAGAGGGTAGCCATCCTTCGCCAATATTTGGCACTTGTGAGGTCACGTCTGGGCTCTGTAGTACAAGAAATGGAGTACCACAATGGAGGAATTCCAGTGGAGGCTACCCAAGCTTGTCAGGGGGCTGGAGCATGTGACACCATGACAGACTGGGAGAATTGTGTCTCTTCATACTGGGGAAGAGATGGAGAGAAAGCAAAGGACAGATGTTACTGATATTTACAACTGCCTGAGCAGAGGATACAGAGAAGATGGAGCCTTCTGATGTGCCTGAGCACTTGTCAGAGGTACATGGTAATAAGATGAGAGGCAGGGGACACAAACGAACTTGTTGGAAGGAAACAAACATCACTCTATCTTGAAGGGCAAGAAGAGGATCTGGGGACCTACTGTCTGGTCAGCCTCACCTTGATCCCCTGGAGGACTGCTTAATACAGCAAACTGTATTAAGGACAGGAGGTGATTAAGGGTAGTCAGTGTGGATTTGTGCCTTACCAACCTGATAGCCTTCTACGATGAGAGGACTAGCTCAGTGGATGAGAGGAGAGCCGTGGATGTTGTTTATCTTGACTTCAGCAAGGCCCTTGACACTGTGTCCTATAGCATCCTCATTGACAAACTAGTGTAAGTGGACAGTGAGGTGGACTGAAAACCAGGTGAACTGATGGGCTCAAAGGCTTGTAACCAGTGGCCTGAAGTCCACCCAGAAGCCAGTTGCTAGTGGTGTACCCCAGGGGTCAATACTGGGGCCAATGTAGTTTAGCATTTTTATTTATGACCTGGATGATGGGACAGTGTACCCTCACCAAGTTTGCTGGTGATACAAAACTGGGAGGAGTGGCTCATACACCAGATGGTCCCCATTCAGAGGGCCCTCAATACACTGGAGAAATGGGCAGACAGGAACCTCATGAAGTTCAACAGAGGGAAATGCGAAGTCCTGCACCTGGGGAAGAATAACCCCATGTGTCAGTCCAGACTGGTGGCCAACTGGTTGGGAAGCAGTTTTGCAGCAAAAGGACCCGGGGCTCCTTTTGGAAAAGAAGTTGAGCATGAGTCAGCAATGTGCCCTTGCAGTGGAGAAGGCCAACAGCATGCCTTA
>NW_008824676.1:4447214-4450093 GCF_000699105.1 Pygoscelis adeliae
CTTAACTCAGCACTGATGAGACCACATCACAGAATGACAGTAGTTGAGGTTGGCAGGAACCACTGAAGATCATCTAGTCCACCCCGCCCCTGCTCAAGCAAGGTCACCTGGAACAGATTGCTCAGGACTGTGTCCAGTAAGGTGTTGAAAATCTCCAAGACTGGAGACTCCACAACCTCTCTGGGCAACCTTCTCCGGTGTTCAAACGCCCGTGCAGTAAAACTGCTTTCTTATGTTTAGACAGAATCTGCCATGTCTCAGTTTGTGCCCATTGGGCACCACTGAGAAGAGTCAGGCCCCCTCTTCTTTACACCCTCCCATCAGTTACTCAGAAACAATAAGATGCTCCTGAGAATTCTTATTTTCTTGGGCAGAGGGTGGTGAGTGCTCCTGCAGTATTCAAGCACTTGCTTCTGGGGCTATTTTTGTTTTGAGGAATATAGCTGTTAAACATGGCAATCCGCAGTGACCAGCAGATGTGAGATCTTTGGTTGGTTGGTTTGTTTGTTTTTAATATAATAGTATTTTGAAATGCTCAGCTTTTAAATCTCTGTATTAGTTTAATTTTCATAAAGATATTAATGATTTTGAAAGCTTTCTGGAAGATAAATGCGTCTGTGTTCTGCTGAGCTATTAGATATAGAAAAATACTGTGTGCAGTGACGGATTCCTGAGCAGAAGTGTTTAGAAGGTAACTTCTTCCCAGATACCTTTGTACGTGAACTTGGGTTTTTTGGCAGAATTCCCACTGCAGAAGGGATGTTTGAATTCTGCTCCATCGCTTATGTCAACAAATGCAGTGTTTGTCTTCTGCCCAACTGGGACTGGATTCTTGGAGTGAAAGACTCTAACATTTGCCAGCAGCTTAGTATTTGTCTCCAGGCAGATAGTTTATCTCATACTGACTTAAATATCTTTAAGAGCACAATATGTGAGATAAGTCATAAGCAGATGGCATCACCCTTCACTTTGTGGGGTGGGATCTCCACCTGGGACCTTTTAATATTGTTTTGGTATAAACAAATCAACTCCGTCACTTTCTGCACTATGCCATTAACTGCAAGAATCATGGATAGAGTAAATCATGAATACTTCGTCTTGCAAAGGTCTGGGGTTTGTGTATCACCAAGAAGCTCATATTTTGTAGGGTCAGGGGAAATGCAAGTGTAATATTTGAATTCCTGCAACTTCATTGAATTGATTGTGATTTTCCTGAGGTTCATTTGAGTGCGTAAGCAGATCATTGCAATGTTTTATTTCCCTGAGACTTTAGGGCTAGATGGTGGTGCTGGTGGGACCTGAGAAGCTGCGGCTGTGTGGACACTTTTGGAGAGCCCTGCATTGGACAGAGCCAACAGAAAAACTACAGGGGAAGCTAAGTTAAGCAAAAGTAGATGCTGGAGAGCCAGCTTTGAATAGACAGCTGCACTTTTACGTTAAAGAGTTATAAAAAGAAGCGTGAGTGTGCACGATGTCATAGGGCTGTTCACTATTTATTGGCCCCAGTATCGCTCTTCTAAAAAACGTGGTGGTTTTAGCTTTTGTCCTATGTAGGCTCATTGAGAACCTCTCCTGTCTTACAGTATGTCTCTGTGTGTGCTCTCTAATGAATTGTTTTGATTGAATAGTCTTCAGAAATGAAATCTTTCTTTTTCGTCCCTAGAGAGCGATCTTGAGCTACTTTCAAAAAGCTGCCAGGGCAAAACTCTCACGAAGCCTTTGCTGAATGATTTGGGTTTGAACTAAAGTGTTTGATCTTCTAATGATTTCATCTCGTGGTCTCATAATAGCAAGGAAATTTTTAATATTATCCATAATTATTATGCTTTGTTTCCCCATACTGCCTAGAGATTCATATGGTGCCGTGCACGTATTCAGCTTCTCACTGAAGAGCCTGAAGAGAAGAGATTGACGTGTCCTGACAGTGGAACAGAATTTTGGTGGACTCAGAATTGCTACTTAAAATTGTGTATGTCTAATTTCAGGTACATTATGGGATTTCAATATTTTAAAAGTGGATTCTTTGACTACGCTGTTTACTATTTCTGTTGATTTTACTAAATATTAAATGGATTATTAGGGATCACGTGCTTTTTCCATCAGAGCAAAAGTCTTCAACTTTCAACCTTCTGTACCATCTCCTTTTGCAATATACAAGCCTGCTTCACACCCACGGCAACACAGTGAAAAGACAGTGATCCTGCAGCTGAAGGCTGTAAAACATTGTCGCAGGCCTTTTAATCTTCTTCTCTCTTTTAAATAGATTTCTGAATTTTTTGATGTGTGAAAACATCCCTGCAGTTCCTGAGCTATCAAGTTTTCCTTCCACAACAAACTTAAAATCTAAGTTAAATATTCAAAATGTAGGCGTTTGATAACTTCTAATAGAGCCTGGTAGAGGCTTGCCTTTTCTTTCCAGACTTTTCAGGAGAAATTCATGGTCTGCAGGTACAGAGGCACTGTGAACATCATTACACGGTTACTTTATTCTTGCATACATCTGTTTTGCCGTTCTCTACCTTGTGTCAGTAACAGTGTCAGTCCAAGGTGGATCTGCCAACTGGTCCAGCTGAAACCCACCTGTTTTCCCATGTACCAATTACCTGCTTCAGCTAACAGAAAACAGAAAAACTGTTTTCAACTTCACTTCACCAGTAAACGTGATGGAGAAAGCAACTGTAAAAACAAACGTCGATCTGGGATACACGGAACAATCTCACTCGGTAAGGACCCGCTTTCCACACTGGAGCAGCCAAGGGCAATGGCTTAGCCCTGCTTGCTCCCCATTCTTGTTCTGCTCTGTCATATCACCTTGTTGCATCACCCTGTCGTAGGTCATGGCATCCTCCTTACTGAATCTCTTGGTTCTTTGTCCTTCT
>NW_008824676.1:4450128-4464548 GCF_000699105.1 Pygoscelis adeliae
TTCACTGCTCCCTTCCCTTTTTTTGGATTTTCTCTTGGATCTATAAACTGCCACTCTACCAGAGGCTGCAGTTTTGAATGTTTTCATGTTGCTAAGCGATATTTTTCCTCTCTTCTCAGCAGCCTGGTTTTCTTAGCAGTATTCAGTATCTGCAATCCCCACTTGGTTGCCCTAAATTCAGATGCATCCTTGTCTTTATCTCCCATAGCTTAATGACAACCTAACTTGCCAGATTCACCCATGTGAAAGTTTGTAGACATTAGTAAAACTGTTTCTTGGACAATACTGTTTTGGAATTGGTTATATTTCACAATGTACTTGTTGACTATGTTGTTACAAGAGGCTTGTAATCTGCTCGTAAGGGCTTATCCAACCTGGACTAGGCACCGGAGCACGCGACTTGAGGCCCATCATGCTGCAGCAATCACCAATGCTCCAAAGCATCGTAAGACAAAGGGTACGCTGAACAATTTGATCAATCTACTCATTATGCTTCATTGATTAAGAGTCTGCAAAAATTAAATTATATATGGATTTTTCAGTTACCAATAATACAGCAAATGTTTGAAGAGGCAAGATGAAAAGACAAAGTTTTCACCAGCTACTGAAGCCAAACCTTCTCCAAAATCCCAGTTGCCCCTTGTAAAACTGGATCAGAATTACCTATATCAGTGTTTTTACAGCTCAGTTTAAGGTAAGTTTCAGTAAATAGTTGCCAGAAAAGAACATGAAAACAAGCATCATGAGCTTAGATGAATGCAATAGGGAACACACAGCAAAGGCACCCAAAGAGAGGTTCATCACAAAGTGACAGGTCCGTCCTGCTGCTGGGACTGTTCTGGGAGAGATGTTAGTACCAATATGGTACCACAGGCTTTATCAGCCTATCGCTTATGTACCGGGCATTGAGACTGCTTAGAAGTGCTCAGCACATTTAGAGACACTGTAAGGCCTAAATTTAAATTTACTTTTTCAGACCATGATGAGTAATCTTTGCACGGAGAGAAATGTCCGTGATGCGGAGCCCCACCCCGTAGGAACTCCTTACTGTCATTTGCTCTGAACTAACAAATATTTTTGGCTTCTTTCTACCCCCTAGCAGATAATTTCCCATTAAAAATGAATGAATGTTGAACCAGTGGGATGCAGTTACTCTGCCACTGCTCTTACCTGCACATAAACTGTGCTGTGTTGGCTACACCGGTGTGAAGTAGCGGGGTCTGCCTTAATATGCCATTGTAATACTTGCTGAGTTTATTTCCACATGCAAAAAGAATTAATTCTGATACCATTGCTATTCTGGTGTATCATGACTGTGCTGGTATTCAGACCAGTGAAACTATTATTTCAGCAGAATATTGTAAAGCTGATCCGTGTATCTGTACTTACAGAGAAACTGTAAAAAATTAGATTTTAATTCCTGGTGGCAACAAAATCTGAAATTAATAGTGATGAACAATTTTATGCTAAATAGTAAATCAGTCACATTTTTAACTGGAATACATAACTCTGAAAAATATAACAACACAATTTTACTTCAGCAGAATGAAATAGAAATAGAAAGTTTCTTCCCAAATACCAAACTGGTATAATACAAATTTTTCACTTAAGCTGTCCAAAATGGTTAGTTTCTAAAAATGTGTGATACACTTGTAGTGGCAAACTTTGCATAAGAATTTAGAAAAGTGCTTGTAAGTGCATATCTATGAGCATCTTTTTTACCAGGTGAAGGTGCTTTTGATCTAATTTTCACTCTGGCCTCGACCTGGACTTCTTGGCTTGTGGAAATGCTGCGGCTTAGAAAAGCTTCTTTCCTCAGCTTTGGCAGAGAAAGCTCTGACTGACTCTTTTTGCAAAGTGGATACATCAACAATTCCTCCTCTGAAGATATGAGGTGGTCCAAAGGCAATATAAATGATGCCTTATTTTTTCAGATGAATGAAAGAAGAACCAAACCTTTCAGAATTGTGTCTCTGAGATGACAGTGCTAAAGCCATCTTGAAACACCTGCACAGCTAGCCTGCTTGGGCATATTTTTTATAGATGCTGAGTAGACAGTTACTGCCATTGTGTCCAACAGTATGATTGCTGTAATAGTCACTATTAATACAAACAAAAATTTCAAACCCATTACTCTGAGTGTTTTCAAGTGGGACCAAACTCTGTGGAAAATTGATGACAATCAGCCCGGCTGACACCAGTATGGATTATGGTACATGCGTCTTGGCATTTTTCCAATAATTAATGTGATTAGTACCATAAAGTAGCGGTTTCAAACAATTTTATAATTTTTTCTAATGGAAAAATGTATTAAGATAATTATTTAGATAAAAATAACTTCACATTCTTAAAAAAAAAAGCTTTAAATTCTTAAAAACCAGCTTTAGATTCATTAAATACTTCAGCTGACCTTATGAAAAGGTATTACTTAAAACAGGTAGAAAAGGATTTTCTTATGTTTAGGTGAAAGAAGCTGTTGTAATAATAAAAATACTTTTCTCATAAATATACAAGCACTTCAAACCTTAGAGCTTCAAAACTGGAAAAGCTAAAATGAATGGGTTAAATACCGTCCCCATTTCAGTTAATGACGGTCTTGCCACTGGTTTCCGTCAGGCTAGGATTACACTCAAAATGCTGAATCAAACCTGTAATTTTCCTGTTGCTCTGCTTTGCTGAAAGACAATTCAGGTTCCTCGTTCAGGCCTTTGTATCTCTCATTAGCTCTCGTGCAACGGGCCCCAAGAAATGTAATAGTCGAACCTGAACAATAATATAATATCCATTTATGTTTAAAATAACTATGTGGGAACATTGTTCCTCTTGAACTATTTCCTAATTAAAAAAAAAAAAAACAAACACAACAAGAAAACCCCCACAACTGTGAAATTTGGGTTTTAAAAGAAGATAATTGTGAATTTCACAGCAACCTTTAGAAGCGGGTCAGCTACTTTACAGTACTAACTATATTAATTTTTTTTCCGGTAATTACTAACACCTTTCCCTATCTTAAGTAAATCTTTGCAAATGATAATATCTCAAAGCAATAAATTTTGAAGTATGCAACCTTTTTGCATAACATGGCAAAGGAATCGGGATGCGTGAGGATCTCCCGCGAAAGAATGGAAGGAGCAGAGTTAGCAGACAGAAGGCAGCTTAACCAAGCAAGACAAGGTGTGAGATTCAGCTCTAGACAATAAAAATCATGTTGTCTGCATGTAAGCTGGATGTCTAAGCTCTCACTGTAGACAACCTGAGATGTAGTTTGTTACAGCTGTGTAAACAGCGGTGTCCAGTGCCATTTCACACACCATAAGGCAGCTGAGATACACTGGTAGAATCATAGAATCGTTTAGGTTGGAAAAGACCTTTAAGATCATCAAGTCTAACTGTAGGACTGGCAAGTAAGACATGGGGCCAATGGGAGGCCCATATCCTTCTGGATCCTACCTGGATCACCAGTTGCTTCGCTTATCTACCTGACTTGACCCCCCCCTCTGGCTGGGCAGCTGAACTGCTCTCCAAGCTATTCTTTAGATCCTCATGGACTGTGATGAGCCATAGATAGGGTTAGATTTCTTCATCTCTAACTGAATCCCCAGGGCTTCATTTCCATACTACGATGTCTCCAACCTCCCATCTCAAGCTGCAGTTCTTACACGGAGCTCTCTGCAAATCAGTTTTGCACTGTTATGCCGGGCTGCTTCAAGCTTTCTTTTTTTGCTGTTGCTTTTTAACTGTTCTTGAAGCTATTTAAATTTGTGTGTTTTCTCCCTATCCTTATGATGAATCGCACACAGAGCATGAAACAAAGGTGCTACCATCCTGTTGCGTGTGAACCCAGCCGAATGTTGAACACGCTGGTACCATATCAGTGATACAGCTGTGGTCAGCGACAGCAGATTCGGGCTCGTGACTTTGTCTCAACCATTAGGGATGCAAAGAGCAAACAACAACCGATGCCCCCCTAGCTATCGGTCTACCGTCCTCTGGGGCCAGCTGACTCAGGCTGCTCTGCTTGCACAGATGTAGTACAATAAACCCGCGGCACACAGTAAGGGCTCCCAGGTGCAGAGTGAAACTGCCAATAAATAATCTGTGCGCTGAAGTGATGTTGTGGATAGACTTAATGGCCAAGCAAGGCAATGCCTGCAGCAGAGGTTTGCTCTGTAGCACAGCTCCTTCTGAAAACAGCAGCTGAGTAAATCCAAAATTCAGGGAATGTTCTCGGTGTGAATGAGCGGGCTTTGCCTGTGTTAGGTGACATCTGGAGAAGGCTGATTTTTCACTAAAATAACTTTAATCTCTGTCTCCTCGCTGAACTCGGACTAACCTCACAATTATGGCTGAGAGATATTCTCTGTAAGTATACTGGGATGATAGCTCTTGTTCTCTGGCCTCTCTTGTTTATCCCCATCTTTCTCTTTCCTCAAGGCAGACAGAGAAACATACTGATTTTATCTGAAGTTAGGCTTCTCCCATTCTCTGATTTGCAATGGCATTAGTGATAACAGGGTTGTAGCCAGGCTGCAGTTACAGAAGGCTGTATGGCTGACCAGCACGAAGTGCTCATACCATTGTGTTTAAAAATAGGCCTCGAAGCCTTTACAATTGTGACGAACGCTGTGGTCATGCATGAATTCCTCCTCCCTTTCCGGGATCGTTTCTCACAGGCAAACGCTATTTGCAGACAATGATATCAGCATGCAATCTTGCACAAACCTTTGACTCTTCTCTTCCTGAAAGATGGGAAAAGAAAAAATGTTCCTTTAGCAGGAACTTTACTAACCTCCTTTCACAGCCGTATTGATTTATTTTGAGCAGGACTCCTCATGTTTTTGCATGAGGATCTTCACTGCCAGAAATCACCAAAGCTTAATTTTCCCTCTCCCCCGCCTTGAGGTCTGGGTCTGATCAGACTCTACAAATCTCTTGCGTTTCTCCTCACGCACTAGGCTAGTATCAAAAAAGACCAGAAAGAAGATCATAATTGTTTTATCTTAATCTACAGTCCTTGATGCCCTCTCGAGGGAAGAGCTCCAGTGCGGTGAGTTCATGTCATGAACCAAGACAGACAACTAGCAGGAGACACAAAGTGGAAGACAGCTAACGAAACGCTTGTGTCATGGTAGGACAACTTCTTCCCAGGCAGCTCTCTGATGGTTGTATACATAGGTAATACAAACTGCTTCCCTTTTAAAACCAACTAGCAACAGAAGATAGGGATAATTCATAGGAGAAAGTGATTTTCAAAGCTGTCAAGCATTTATATAACATTTATGTTGTATTCAATCATGACTATGAATTTCTTTTGAGGAAGACTGGAGAGTGAATGTGTTTAAGCCCAACAGGACACTAATGTGTAGCAAAACTCACAGAATTTCAACAAGTAACTTCTGCCACTGGCTTGAAATGGCTTGCTGAGCTAGTACTTATTTGATGGTAAAACACAGTCTTAAACAGCTAAATAGATTAACACTTCAGTAAGCCATAGTTAAATGATTGCAGTGCCATCCTCTCTCTTTAAAAATGAAAATAAAGGTTTGTCTCATTTTTGGCTCTTCTGTGTTAGCATGAGTTTTCAGCCATTTGAGATCGGCTGTGTCCTAGTGAACCGACTTCTTCCCATGTTGATATCAGATGCCATTTGCTGGGTTAAAATGCCAAAAAGTGGATAGGAAGGAAACCTAAAAGGAAAGCCATAGTGTTTAAAAGTAACAGATTTTTATTCAGTGTATAGCTCCTCTGCTTTGTGCTTTTGAAGAAGAACAGCAGTATCACAGTACTCTAAGCAGCACTTATTAAAAATGTCTTACAGTGAAATCTGGTAACTGTTTAAGTTGAAATTTTGGCGCTGTGTGTAAAACAAAAACAAACCAAAAAAACCCACAACCCAGAAACTTCAGCTCATCTTTCAACCACACCACAGCAAGAAAGTTGTAAATCATTGTTTTCAAACTCAGGAGAATTCATCGCTCTAATAAATGAAGTTAGTTATATTGAAATGGGTTTTCATAACCTAACCAATAGCTAATGATTAAGCTCTTGAAATAAGGACAATAAAATTGAATTATTATTATTTGCATCCAGACCTTTGTTCAAAATGTCTGTGATGACTAGTCAAGAAGAAAATGGTCTGTTGAAAGGAATTCAGCTGGGGCTAGGATGCAACCTTCCAGCTGATGAGAAGCTCCTGTGTAGTCTTATTTTTTTGGTTAGTTGTAATTACAAACAGCTGTTTAAGGAGGAAATAAAGTAAGGCATGGAGTCAGAGTAGGAACACCTATCTTTCACCTGCAAACAATTCCTAGGGAAAGGTAAATCCTTGAGATTTTTAAAAAGATGTATTGTTTTATGTGGAGCTGAAGGCCTGAAAAGTTACTGAAGAAGATAAAGAAAAACTTTCTGCCAGTTAAAAACTGGCATGAACTTAGGTATGTGCAAGGGAAAGTGATGCATAGAGATTGTCTGATAAAGAATTGTGGAAAACACTGGAAGAGCCAGATATTTATCAGCTATCCCATTTTGGTACACATGGCCCAGATTATAGGGCAGGTGAGTGAAGCTTCTTCCGGAGGGTTTTTCTTTAGGTTTGGGCCTTCAGACTGAGCCAGACCTGAGAGCTCCATCAGTGATGGGGAAAACCCATGAAAGCAAATTTAAACACAGCCAGGGAGCCCTGGGGTCCCTGGGGCGGGACAGACGGCGCCGGCTCAGCAGCCGCTGGGGAGGGCAATGCTCCCTCGGCTCAGTGTGCCCGTGCCTCCTCGAGAGCAGCCGGGCTCCTTCGCAGGAGAGATCTTCCTCTCGATAGACCTTTTTGCTTTTATACACTACGTCCTAGTTTGTGTACCAGCGCAGCATCTCATACAATGTGTGTATATTTACTTTGGCAGCAACCCAAAGGCTGGAATATTCCCTTTTCGCAGGTTTGAGGAATGAAGCACGGAGCTAAACCTCCAAATTTCCAGACATGTTCAGATTTGTAAATCAATTTAATTTAAGCCCAAATATTCAAATACACTTAAAAGTCATCTACTCACATTTAGACACAAAGTATGGCAGAGTAGAGAACAACGCAATTCATTATTTAATAGAATTCCTCGTATAAATGAGAATGCAATTTGATATCATTAACAGGTCAAAATCAGTTAGTGTGCTTCCACAATACTGAGATAGTGTGTAACCACTGGAGAATAACTAGCTATTCTAAAAGTGATTATCTTCATTTTCCTCTCCCGAATCGACTGACTTCCCACTGCAGTTTGTTTGACTAAGGTGTTAAAAGCAGTAGCAAATTTAAACTAAGGCAAATGAGTCTGTCTTAAGTTAAGCAGCCCTTGAGTTGTCATCGTTTACACACTGGCACATCACGGGCAAGCAGCGATCAGCACTACCTTACGTTAATTCACATATGAGTCAACGCTTTAAGATACAAATGAATGGACCTGCTCTTAGTAGAGGCAAAAAATCTTATCTGAAGAAGAAAACCTCCATCATAGGAAAAGGGCTCAGTCATTCAATGGAGAGGGAAGATGCAGCCCTTGCAACATGGCATTTCTGCTCAGTCCTTAAGCAAGAGACTATTGCTTCTGGCAAACTGAGCTGAACCAGCCAGCCGCAGCCGCCAGCCCCGCTCCGCTTCCGAGAGGAAAATGCGTAGCCGTGTTGTCGTCGTTCAGAGGAGGAGTGGAAGGAAGAAATAAATAATCTGCTGAGACAGGAATGGATAACGGAGATATATTCTGAAACTGATGTAAATCCTGTTTGGTGACGTGCTGGTGAGTCACTAGGGTGGGTGGAAGCGATTTTGCATAATAACGGTATCATCTGCTTTCTCCTCTTCCACTGACACACAACAGCAAACACAGGCACTGTGCAGCAGCCGAGGAGTCAGATGCTGTGTACCAACCTAAAAGGGCTGAAACCTCAAAATGTTTACAGTTGCATTTCACATCTCAGTGTAAAAAGGCGTTGGGAGTGGGCACTGGTGGCGTACCGCTATTTCGGTTTCCCCTGGGACTGACCACACCATACCGAGGAGTCAAAACTTTGGAGGAGGCTTAGGAAGAAGCTGCTCTAGGCTCCACAGTGTTTAGACAGAATAAAAGAGGACATGAACAGGAGGACAGGCTCTTCTGTAATTAACATTTACAAAAAATGAGGTTGAATTCGGAATAATTGTACCTAGGTAAGTTTTCAATTTCATTTTAAAAAGAACTCAGCAGAAGCACTGGAGCCCAAAGGAAGACTCATACATCAGGAAAGGGTTGCGCTGAAGCTTAAAAATACTCAGAAGTGCTTATTGAATGGAGATGATCTTTATTTCTCATTTTAAAACATTTTAATTATTAAATGACAAAACATGATTTAAAAATTCAGTATGATTGCTCCTAATTGAACTCTTACCTAACACACTGATAACACAAATGTAATCAAACCCTGCCAGTTTCCCTCTCCTTATTTTCCATCCTCTTGGCACTGTAGGGAATGGAAACAAAGCCTAAGAAGAGAAGAGAGCAAAATATTGTATTTTGTCAGGTTTATAGTTGACTGAGTGGACCCTGTATTTATAGAATTAGCAATTCCTCAATTTACAGAGCTTTCTTAATGCAGTACACAACTAATGGAGTGTCTGCCTACTTCCTTTTTAATTGCATTTAGATTTCCCTGCGCTGTTGCTTTAGGCTGTTAGATCATCTAGTCTATAACAAAACAAATGAATTACCTATAAATAATTAAAACATAGCAGTACCTGCTTAATCTTGTAATACCCGCAGAGAAGAGAATGCATCTGAAGGAAAAAGTCAAAGCTATTTTAATTAAGATTTAGGTATTAGGGCCATAAAATTTCAGGCTCACTCTGCTAGGAACATCTTAAGTGATAAATGTTTACCCAGTATGATACTTAGTGACATGAAATACTGATTTTATAACTAGGCTTTATGATTTACCTTCTTAATTAGGGACAAAGTGTAGTCTTGGAACAGAGTACAAGGTAAACAGATTTTATGTGGAGGAGCTCTACAGAGACTGGGGTAAATGAGAAGAAATCCATCACTGCACAGTGCTACTACTCCGTGTGCGGTCTGAGTTTTCCAGTAACGTTACGGTTGGTGCCAAAGCCAGCTTCTGCAAGGCGGCAGCCATTGATTTGCACCCTTTTAGTGATAAACTCAATAGCTCTTTCCTCTGGGGAGTGCCACCCACAAATTCCCTGTGTGGACAAATTTGAGCCTCTCTCTGTATTATCCTTGCTGCACTTACACTTAATATCCTTGCTGGATATTACACTTGATCTGCTACACTCAGACTCCTTGGCCAATAGATATTTAAACACTCTCAAATAAAGCCTGGCACACAGCTGACAATTTTTGTCCCGTAAAATAATTTTCATTCACTAGCTGCCAGTTTATTTGGACAGGTCTGGGACACCCAAAGGGACTGGAGGAAGACCTTCTACCTTCTTTAAGAAGGAGGAGATCTCAGCTTGGCTGTCACAGCCTAGCAATACTTTGTCGGATGTGTTTCCACGGGTGGATATTATGCCCTTCAAACACTCCGATGAAGGGAATAGCTATTTAGAACAACCAGCAGCTCTCGATGTTACAAAGTAATATTGGCCAAACCTTCTTTATTGTACCCATTTTCATACCTCCTCCTCTCTCAATCCCTTCAAACTATTTGAATTCACAGGAAAGTTTTTGAGAAGATATTTTCCCCAAGGGCAAATACGTCTAGCCATTAGCAAGCATGCTATCCCTATATTTAGCATCCCACTTTCCTGAAAACCCTGTTTCCATTGTCATCCAACACCACATCTCTGCCTCTGTTGAGTAGTTGCAATCCACCTTCCATCCTTGACCGCAAATGGGGTGACACTGTATTCTGAGTGCAGCAAAAGGTACTGACCCTCATCTCCCAAATGAAGCAAATATTCTGTTGGAACTTTAAGATGCTTGAACTCCCAACGGTTTAGAAGTTAGATGGAGGCAAACCTAAGATTTTCTCTTTCCACGTACAGATATTGAAGATTTCTTTGTACACAGCACACCAAAAAAGCACAATGGACACTGCACAAACAGCCTGGCCCAATCTTCAGTCATAAAATATCAGTGAGATGCCACACAGTGAGGACACTTTGATGCCTGCTACTTAATAGTTTTCCACTGCTTGCTGGGAAAGTGAATATTCTTGTACTGATCCTAAACCTCCTGCTTATGCAAAACTTATAGTTGGCTCACTAGGAAACATTCGCTATTCGCAGGGGAAGGAGACTGGACCGTTGAGAAGTACAGGTCAGCATTAAAGTCCAGCTGTGGTTCAAAGGTTGGGAAAGCTGGAAAGCTTAAATGACCACGAAATTTTCATGATGGTACATCATTGTGGGAAATTTCCATGCTGTTGGGGCATAATTATTCACAATTAGGAATCTGGGAAATTATTGTTTTGGGGGGCATTAATCCAATTTAAAACTGAATTGGATGGGGGAATTCAAAGCCTTGCTCTCTGACTATGTGGATGTTGGGATCTGAGGTTCTGTTTCAGAGTCATAGAATCACGGAATCGTAGAATCATAGAATACCAGATTGGAAGGGACCTCAAGGATCATCTGGTCCAACCTTTCTTGGCAAAAGCACGGTCTAGACAAGATGGCCCAGCACCCTGTCCAGCCGAATCTTAAAAGTGTCCAATGCTGGGGAAGAAACATGAAAAACAAACACACACCTTCAAACATGAAAAAGATGCAGTGGGAGAGAGAGTTAATTAACTTCTTCCTATTTATGAGCTGTTTGGAGACATCTTACCAAGCCTTCAGTTGTAGCTAATACTGAATATCACCTATACATTTTCAGGAAGCTGTGAATACTAAATTGAAAACTTTCTTGGTTTGAATGGCCATATGACATAAATGAATGCTACCGTTTCCTTGTTGAAAAAAATGCATAATTAATGCAGAGCAATGTGGAAATTGTATGGTATACATTTGAAAATTGTTTGAAAGAAATATTTGGGCAATCTAGCCAAGAAAATTATATTTTCCAAGTACTCACAACAGTAAAGATGAATGCTTTATCACTTACTTGAAGCAAATAACCTGCTCTGAGGAGGAAAGCTGACTCAAATATACAGTGTGAAAGCTTCGGAGGCAATCTTGCTTCCAGGCATATTGCAAGCTTGGAGTGATGATGTCAAATGGATATAACGCAGCTAATTAATTTTATTTCTCCTCAGATATATGAGGAGAAATACCTGACTAGAAAGAACAAGTTTTACATACAGACCCCTCTCTCCCCCCTAATGATGCCCTTGAACCACAGGGGTCCCTAGCTAAGTGAGTAAACTGACTTTCTTTCTGCTTTCCAGTGTGAAGTGAACAGGTTTATGAGAAAAGCTGGGGCCTAAAAGCAGTCTTAACCGGTGTGCTTACTAAACACCATCTAACAGAGCAAGCGGAGGTACCATCCAAAAAGCTGAAGACAGGCAGGACATCTTTTGCCTAAACCTCCTATTGCTTTTTCTGCACTTAACACTGAAAGCAAATATAAAAGCTAATAAACAGCTATAACTGTCGTTGGGATACAAAAGAATTAATTTGACACAGTAATTTTGAGGGAAAAATTAAGAATGCGTCCTACCACAATTCTGTATGGATTTTATTAGGAAAAGTATAAAACCAAATTATTTTAAATCCATGTTAGAAAAATTATAAAAGTAAAATCCCTGAGAGTCCCTTCCCTTGCTCATCCCCTGCCCACCCTGTCCCTTTACTTCCTGCTCCCGGTTTTGAAGTATCGTATTTTGATACCAGAATACACAGAGCAGACATTACTGACAGCATTAGGAGGAAAAGCATCACTGCATAGTGTGCATCACGCAGCACAAAACCAGAACAGCTAAAATACAGTCCAAGCTCCACTAATAGGATCTCTGGGAGACCATCCTTTTGCTAATGATTAATGGAGAGAGGTCACATTTTGCTGCCTTGATTATCTCCTGGCATGAGGGTAACAGCATGACAAATTAAACGAGACCCCAAAAATTGCATTCTTAATCTTACTCCTGCTAGGCTACACCACCTCAGGTGCTGAAGTAAAGGAAGAAAAACAAGTTGTAAAGTTTTTTCCCCCCCAATTTCCGCAGATTTCAGTTCTTCACTCACACATTGCCATCAGCCTCTTCCTGCTCTACACTGATTGCTCCACCCGCTTCACCAGCAGATTAGTTCCCATCTGATTACACCACTGCAGGAGATGGACTCAGGCCAAGGATTCATCTGATTCTGGCCATTTTCTGTGTTTCTGAGGGCAGATTTCCTTTTCTGTCCACTTTCTTCCCTGATATGATTCCCAGTGCAAAATTAGTATTATCAAATTAATATTCTTGTATTGTTCCATTGCTGTATTAAAACTGCTGCTACCTGTTTCATGTCAGCCAATGTGCAAAGAAAAACACATTTCATTGCCGTAGGTTGTGGCACTTCATACCTGCAGCATAGGCTCCGTCACACAACCGTTTCGTACCTCGAAGTTTGCTCGTTAGCTCAGGAGTGAATCAGAAGGGTGCAGATACATGGACATTGTGCCGCGCACACTTGCTACTGAGAAGTAATTTTCTTAGTTAATCAGAATGGATTTTGATACAAAGGTACCTGTGACTGATTGCATTCAACTCTTTTAACAAAACAATGCAAAACTCTGTTTTTCTCCTAGTCTCTTAAATTAATTTAAAACACACCAAAGGATAAAAATTCTTTTATCTGTGGGAAGAAAATGCAGTTTCGAAAAGTGGTTCTCAGTTCCACTAGGAATTGATGAAAATAAAATTAAACTGTTTACTTACTAGCGCTAACAAATGCATTTTGTTTGTGTTATTCAGGCAAACGTTTTTATTTTGAAGGTTTTTTTAAATTCATTTGAACCCTGTCAATCCTTAATATTAGAGACCAAAAATTATCAGGTCTTATTGCTGTCCAAGTGATTTAATAAACCGATCAAAAATGACACCAGCTACTTAAATATGAAAGCAGCAGTATTTGCATTATTACTTTCTTGCTGGAATTTGCTCCATGTTCCACCAAAAGCAGGAATTTGGAAGTTGATGCAAAGTACATCTGCAAAGCAGGCATCTCTGGAGGGCTCAAGGAAAACGAATGTGGTTTGACATAATGCTTGAAGACCCTACTTGACATTTACAGTCTAATTCCTCTCTAGTGGTGGTAGTAATAACAGAAAAAGAAAGAGAAGCCTTTCGTTATTCTCTTGCCAGTGGCTTTTCAAGGGTTTGAAAACTGTGCTAGGAAAAAAGTATGTCGGAAGATGACATTCCTGCAAGTACTGCTAGAACTGAAATGCAAGTGACGTGAAAATACACGTTCAAGGAGACGGCATCCTGTCAGAGTCCTTCCAAGTTAAAATGAAACAAAATAAAAAGACTCCCCCAAGGTTCTGTTCCAGCGTTGTTTAGTGCTCTGTTGTTTAGTGCTCTCGGTCTAGAAAGTTGCTTCACGTAATTCCAGCGTAAGACATTGACCGTGTCGCTCAGGTTTTCATTTGGAGATTCAAGCACCTCTGGCAGTTCTTCCTGGGCCATGCCCTACGCCCACCTAGGGCACACACAATTCATGGGAAGTGGGACGTGGGTTAGACCTCTTCAATGGCTTCAGACACCACTATATTCCTTTGCCCTGTGTGGCAGTCTGATTGAAATAAAATCTCTATTGGAACCCCCTTTTTATTAAAAAAAAGTCTTATTAATCCACAAAAACATTATCACAGTGATGAAAAAGTAGCTGCTTCCTCTCAGATTGCTGCGCCACTGATCCTGGGACCCTGTTAGCACAAGTACATGGGCTATAAATGTCGGTAGCAACCCCATGTTGTGAGGGATCTCAGCAGATCTCAGTAGGAAAGTAAGATCATCGTGAGTCAGTATTTGGCTGAGAAGCTGCTTAGAAACAGCTCAATAGTCATCTGCTTCGGGAAGCGTAATGGGTGATTCAGCAACCCGGGCAGCACTCTCCAACCTGAATCACTTCTGAACCAGAACGCGGGACCTACTGGCTGGGATGCAAAGCTAAGGCCTGTTGGATCCTCTTCAAGAACTCCTACCAGCCTTTAGGCACAAGAGCTTTTAGCTCCAGAGAGTTTGTGCTTCTACTTCCAACTCTAATAACACACAGCAGCCTGTGCAGGGCACAATGTCCATGTATCTGCACCCTTCTGATTCACTCCTGAGCTAACGAGCAAACTTCGAGGTACGAAACGGTTGTGTGACTGAGCCTATGCTGCAGCTATAAAGTGCCACACACAGTTTCTCCAGATTTTACTGAATGTATCGTTTTAGCCAACAGATGTGTTGCGTAAGGGCATGAAGCGCAGTACACATGATTTCTGTATCACTCTGCAAGTTGTCTTAGG
>NW_008824676.1:4464570-4465246 GCF_000699105.1 Pygoscelis adeliae
TCTCTGCTACAAAATGATTACAGAGCGAAACATTTATTTGGGATGAAGTCTCCTTCTTGTGATATGATCCCACAGTGCCTAGTGTTCATGGGGCTTGCTCCATCCCTGACGGGGGCCTTGAGAAGCAGCTGTTGCAACACAAACTACAACCACCACCAATATGACTCAAACCAACGTCAAATGTCTGTGTCTGTCATTTAGGTTACCCACAATAGCATAAATTACAGTCTGTTTTGCAGGAATCTGGTGTTCTCAGTTGCTTCCCAAAGCGTGTATCCAAGAGGAAAGAGGGGAAGTTTCTCTGGAGTTGAGCACTCAGTATTGCATCTTCAGTTCCCAATTATATAGCAGCAAATCAGCTAATGCCGAAGGTGGAAGCAAGGTTCTCCCAACTAAATCAAGGAAGGGACAGTCGGCTTTATGAAATGGGGCGCAAGACCAAATCAGGGTACATAAATGGGGTGCAAAACCAGGCCGGCAGGACTGCTACGCAGTGTTAGCTATGGCAGGCCGGCACATATTGCCAGCTTATGTGTATAAACCCTGTAAGGATAAATCCCTAACCTAGGGAAGAGGGAAAGCCTGCCCGCCCGAGGCGTGTGCCTGCTCCCGGCCGTCCCCGCCCTCCCGCCTGCGGGGAGCCGGAGGGGCTCCGCAGGGCAGAGCCAGCGCCGCA
>NW_008824676.1:4465937-4474742 GCF_000699105.1 Pygoscelis adeliae
CCCCCCAAGAAATGTAGACGCCAAAGTCTGTGCTCAAAAATACCGTGGGTTCGCCACGGCAGCACGGTGCGCTCAGGGCACCTGCCCTTCCCTGCCGGCCCCTCCGCTCCCGGCCAACGCGCCCGGACCGGCCAGCCGCGCTCCGGGCTTGCCTTTAAATGAGCTGGTTCAGCATCTAGAGACCGTCTCACGGTGGTGCTTCGTTATGAGGGAGAGCATATAAATGCCATCAGCTATGTAATAACATCACCAGAAGGGAAGAGAACTTGGTCTTTGAGGCTCTCGTTGTGGAATACTCCTTTTTAGCAGAACAAGTCCCTTAGGTTTAAAAGAAGGAAGAGGCAGTGACACGCCAGTCTCCTTCCACGCTACTTCAAATTAGGGTGATACACAAAAAAGAAAACCGACCAGATGGTGGGCTGCACAGGAGCTGACCTGCAGGTTTGAATTTCCCAGTTCTTGTCAGTGTAGTGCATTCTTAGTTGTGCACCGGAGGTATTACAGTAGGGGCAGAGATGGGAAAGGGAATGAGGAGCTCTGATCTGATGAGGGGTTTAAAACGTTTTCAGAATTATTATGTATTACAGCGGTATCTAGCAATCTCAGCCTAGGTCCAGAAATTCATCATGTGAGATGTTGTACAAACACAATCCGTCTGCTCCAGATAGATTATCATTTGCATATAAAGCAGTAAATGCCTATAGGCAGCTTCAGAGGAAAAGAAGTATCTTTGCAGACTTTTATGGTGAGCTACAAAGCACCAGGAAGAAATCACGAAAATGCAGGAGTGAAAATTCACAAAGGTGGGCATCACAGGCCAACTGGAATAGGGAGATGATGACTCTGCGCTGACCGAAATACAACAGGGAGGGAGAAGAGAAGTCATAAAGGGTTCATGTTGTACTCCTGAAGGTTAAAGAAAGACTTTGTAGTAATCCGATGTGAAGTTATGAGAATTTGAAGGTGAGTTGGTATATGAAATGCTGTATTAAAAAAGATTATATAAGGAATTTAAAGAGGTTCAAGATGATACTGGCTGGTAAGCTTGAATGACAGGTGACAGTCTTGTCTCCAGCGATGAAGACACAGCATGTGTTCCCTCAGTACCCATCCTTAGCATTATCTTAGCCATGTTTAATTTGAGTTGGTGCCTAAACATCATATACAGAAGCCAGATAGTCTGAGATTTGATATTGAATAGGAGGCGATAAAGAGGTAGATCAGTAAGGTTTCTTCATAGAAACATGCGATAATTGAATTTGTGTTTACAGATGAGAATACCAGAGACAAAGAGAAGAGGACAACACCCAAGTCCAATAGAGACTGATTAGGGTAAGAGAAATTCTTTACAAGAAAACCTTGCAGAAGAGATTAGAGAGGAAGGGAATGAGGAGAGGACAGACTAATAGGAGCAAAGGAAGGACTAGTAGGACTTCAGGAATGGCGAGATTCACCCTTCAACACAGCTGTGGTGGCAGCATCTTAAGGAACCCGAGGAACACACACTGGTCCCAATTAGTGCCTTGAAAATCATAAAGTACTTCGCTGAGAGCTGTTGTAGGATCAGGCTTGAGGTAGGAAAGGAAAGGAATAAGGAGAGATACTCCAGGGACTAGAAACAGCACGTTCAGTGAATTTATAGATGAAAGGGGGAGGAAGCAGCAACTGCAGGGGCAAATGAGGTCAAGTATGGGTTTAAGACATGAAGAGGAAAACGTGCCTTTATTGTGAGAACTGAAAACTACCGAAGAGTGAGAGGCAAAAGGGAGGAGTAAGGGAGGGAATAAGAGCAGGATGGGGGAGATGAGGAGATGGGATGTGACATTGGTGTAAGTGGAGGTAGGAAACTTCTGTAACTGGGACGTAGAAAGGGAGGAGGCAGCCGGGGAAGGGGGGACCAGCCAAAGGTGGCTGGGGAGAAGAGGATGAAGTTGTTCTTTGTCATTTTTTGCTTGGAATAAATTGGTGAAATTCTGTGAAGAGAGAGAAGTGGAGGCAGGATGAAGGAAAGATTTCAGGAAAAAGCCAAACGCAGCAAAAGGTGGCTGTGATTGTCAACATGTTTCAATTAAGTGGAAAAAACAACAGCAGACATTGGACGTAAAAATGGAAAGAGGGGTAAATCCCTCAGGGATGAAAGAACGTGTGGTATACAGGATCAGCAAGTGTATCAATGAGGAAAGGGTTAGTAACTAACTAGTATATTAACCTTAGTAATCTCATCCCACCCCAAAATTTCATTATATCCTTTCTCTTTTTGTCTACCAGCATATTTAGCTTTCTGTGTCTGCTCTCATTGGAACTATATGTATTTGTGTAGCCAGATGTTTGTACCTTTACTAAAGCATTTTGAAAGCTAAAATATTATTACATTAAAAAGGAAGTCATGAGGTTTTTTAATTTTCTTGTCACTTTTCCTTTCTTCCTATTTCAGCTGATCCTTTCTTAGAATATTTGTTCACTTCCCTACTTGATTTTTTACATCCATTTTAATAAAGCGTATTGCAATCTCCCTACTTATTACAGGAAGACATGTAGGACAAAATCAGTTGTTATAATAGAGCTAAAATAAGATAGGTGACTTTTCCTAGGTTCACGACAAGTCGCTAACACCCACGAATATAGGTGGTAGCAACTTGTTGCAGTACACTGCTGAGGCTTTGACAATGATCAACAGGGTAAATTGGTACGGCTGAAGAGGGGTAGGAAAGTAATAAATAACTTCATGAAGCACTGCAGGTGGTGAAATTGAAAGACATCTTCTAGAAGATAAGCGCATGTACTGTTCATAGGGTGAGTGGCTTCCAGGAGGGAGGAAAAAAAGGAAAGACTCACAGTGAGCCCATACAATAGAGCAGTTCCTCTTTAGAACATCCATTGCTATGTAAGCGGAGAACTTAGCTGAACACAGGATTCAGCTACTGCATAGGCTATAGCTGGGGAAAATAATAGACTACATTTCTGCTTAGTAACCGTTCCTTGATCCGTGCAACCCTCTGCACAAATTGCCTGCTCTTTAGAGGGTCTGATTCAGCTAAGTGGAAGTGTTAGCACAAGTAATGACTTTCTGGGGAAGTAAGAATCTGCAGGAGCAGGCGAGTCCCCAGGGCAGTCACCATGGGTTACAAGCAAACCACGGAGAAAAGGTTGAATTAACAAAAACCTGCACAAAAACTGTCAAGTATTTTGGAACACATTTGCATATTCTGCTGTGTTACATTGGGATAACTTGCTGATATGTGGGTATGTGTAGGCTAGTAGCTTACGATGCACAATTTTCTGCCAGAAACCAGTACTGTAAAAGTGCTTTATAAACCCGTTCAGTAGCAACTATAACAAAAAATTAATATTTTTCTCTAAAGCGGGCTTTAAGTAATCTTATTTCTATTTCTTTCCATTTTTCAGTGACTAAGCTGCTGTATTCAATTATTTTTTCTTTATTATACTTGAAAGTGCCTCAGAGTGGACAAAGCAGCATGTTGCCTCGTGTTCAGAGAGACCTTACAATCATCATTTAGCTCATGGGCTGCAAACTCCTTAGGACAGGATCTGTCTTTCCTGTTTTCCAACAGCGACCAGCACAGTAAGACCCCAGTCTTGGGTGGAGATTGTTACTGAAATGCAAATAAAAATAATTATTTTTTAAATGATGTAGGAACCAAGTAAAAAATAATTCTCTTGCATCAGAACTGAAAAGCTGTGTATTGATTGCCTCAGGACTCTTTTGTTCAATGCCTCAACTAATAAAACATTGATTTTTTATCGTTACCTGACTCACAGTATCGGCTAAGGCTTTAAAAACAAAGGCAATTGGGTTTCATTCTTTGTACTTTGCACTATTTCTATAGCAAAGTCTTTTCTCCTGAAGCGTATTAAAGAAAAACATTATCCACATTTCACACAGACTCACCTGATGCACTTGGGAGAAAAACTTGCTCATGGCATCAGCAAATGTACCTGCAGTCAGCGGTCTGCCAGGAACGAAACCTGCAATTTAGGATCGGTTCATTCCCTAGTGAAGACATTTGCAAAATCGCTATGACATGGGAGTAGAATTGAGTCCTTTATAAAATACATAAATAAAATCAGAGGAATGCAGGAGAAGTTTTATCTGTATCTAGCAATCTGGCCGGCTAACAGTTTACCTTACGTAGTTGCCTTTAATATAGTTGTACCTTTATGAATAATTCTTGCCTTAAATGACCGGCTCATGCTGCTGCTGTGCGATTTTGTGATCGCTGACAACTGGGGGAAGTTTGGTAGACCAGGTTCATCTTTGCAGTCAGCCTCTGGTGAGACCCAGTATGCAGAATCCGGGGTTTCAGGGGTGACCTTTCATAGAGAAGTTTTTGAAAATTGCTGTTCCATCCTTTACAGTAGGAGAGGCTGGAAGCAGCTGCAGCCAAGGAGCAGGGCTGTGTGAACACCAGTTGCCATAACAACAGGGACTGGTGCTGGCTTGGACCACAGCTGCCGTCATCTGCTCTTTCATTTACCAGGTGTACGTAAAGTTAAAAGCTTAACAGAAATGCATAAGCAAGCGTCAGGTTGTAAATGAAGAACTTATTTTGTGCAGCAGATGGTTTCTCGTAAATCAGACCGCGGAGAAGTATTTAATAAAAAATCTATTTCAGGTTAAGAGCCAGAGAGGGATCACTTTTGCTAGTGCGAATATGGGTATAGCAGTATCTCCTTGTGCTTTTATGCCCATCTACTGCTGTTCTTTTATTAACGGTTTGGTTCAAAATCTGGTATGTTTAAGAAACAATTATAGCAGTGATTCTGACGTGATCTTTTCAGGAGATAACCTTATTACAGTTTTACAGTAAAAGTGAATAAATACAGCCTTTTCCTGGACTGTAGACATATTACAGTAATTCCCTATTCCACCTTAGTCCAGACTTTGGATATAATGATATGGTATTTGCTAAAGGATCCCATTTTAATATTGTTTCTGGATTTTAATTATATGATCTCCGCCATTTCAGTTGTCACTAGCGTCTGTGCGGACGGCGGTGCTGAGGAAACCTTTCTAAAGCACACAAAAAGGGGAAGAAAATTTAAAATAGCATGTGGGATGTTTCATAGAGTAGGGAGAGAAAGTTTTTGGATCTAATTTTTACCATCTAGCTTTGAGAAAGCAGCCTTCTCATGTGCCTGCTCAACTTTGTACACCAACTTTTTGTGGTAACAGACTTTTTGGATGGGTAACAGACTTCTTATATATGTAAAGTGTCTCTGTAGAGTGGGTTTGTGTAGGTGCTTCCATCTGCACAAGAAGAAGATTGGGTTGAAAGCCCTCTGAAAATCACTATCTTAAAAGCATGATGTGGTAGGGCTGTTCTTCAAAGGGTTTCTTTCCGAATGTCACCTAGTTTTGTGTCATCCCTCTGCAACGCTGGAAGACCACATAAATAGCAAACCTTGCTGTCAGTACTGCAAGCACAAACTCAGTACCAAACGTGGAGGTAAGCCGAAGCAATGGAAAGGCCCAGAGACCCTGCAGCTTCAGAAGCGTTAACCATTCCCGTATGCTTTAGGGCCTTCTCGTCAAACTTTTCACAGCACGTCTGCGGGAGAAGGGTGGGGAGTGTTGCAGGATAGAAGGGAAATAGCACAGATGCACCGCCCGGCTGTATGCCTCCCTCAGAAATGGAAAAATAACAATTTTTGCCAGTAAAAAATGACATTTTTGCATCAGTCTGGATCAGGGAATGATTAAGAAGCTTAAATAGCAATAGCTACTCAAGATTGCTATTCTGCATTCAACACATATACTTGGGGTTTGCTCAGCATAGAACCCAATCAAAGATTCCAGTATTGGCCTAAACCAGTATTCACTCCACCACAAGACAGCATTTAAATGATCGGAAAAATTAGACTCAGCTGATAAATACAGCTTTTTGTAATAACCATATTTTTCGGCCCAACCATTGCTGTTAATTCTTCCAATCCATACATTTTCATCTTTGCTGTCATTTGATAGTTTAATACTGTCTTAATTTCACATAGGTACAGATGCCATTTAAGAACAAAAGCTGAAATACAGATTGGAAGCAACGAAATATTTCAGTATATTGACAGAGAACTTCAGCATTTTCATTTTATGTCCCCGAGTCATCCCACCCCTTCCCATCCCACCCCCGAAAACTAAACATCTCCTTGTTTTTAAGCATGGAAAAAGTCCTATTCAATCTTGTTTAACAGTGGGTGGTTAGTGACACTCAGGTACTGCACGAAGCCTCCTGAAAGGTCCTGGTGTCTCAGGCGAGAGCAGCCGCCCCGTGCCCCTGTGGCAGGAGGGGGGGGCAGGGGCTGGGCAGGGATCTCCAGCTGCCTGCTCCTTCCTTGGCAGCATCTTCCTTGCACTTTCTGCCTCCAGGATTCTCTCAAAACACTGCAAAAGCTGTAAAAACCCCCAAAAAACCTATTTTAAAATATACTATGATAACTTTTCCACAAGGTCTCTTAGTCTCTGATTAATTCCCATTTAGCCAATTGGGAATTAATATTCAATATATCCAATAGGCCAATATTCTTGCTAAATCCCCCTGCAGTCTAAAGCTGACCCACTAGGATTAATCACCCACAGCTTACCCCAGAATAGTCATTTACCCACGGATAAAATAAAGCCACTAAAAATGCGATGTGCATGAACACTTGAATTACATGAAAGGCTTTCCTGACTGTCACAGTACCAGAAAGAAGAAAGGTTGTTGAGCATCAATAGAGACGTTTTGCAGGAGAGACTATTTAGAACCTTCTCCCTGGATAATTTTCCAGCAGAAAAAAAATCCTTCTTGCAGCATTGAAATCTTTCATGAGAAAAATTTTCTTAGTTACTGAGAGCCAAACGGCTGTCATTCATTAACTACGTGAAGAGCTGTTGCCCTCTGCTTCTGTGTTGGGGAGGAGGGATGGTGAGAGAGGGAGAGTGTCTGAAAGGGTTTGAGCAGGAAACCTGAGCAGTGTTTTTGTCAATGACAGGTCCTGCCTGCAGGATGCTCAGAAGGAAATTGCTCTGCAAAATCCTTCTTCTTGTGGAAAAAGCTCTCCTTTTTTTTTTCCCCTTTTATATCCTGATTCAGAACCTTTAAAAACTCTTTTTTCTTTTCCTCAGGAATGAATTTACACTTTCTGGCCAGTTCTAATCCTGTATTTTCCCATTTAGGAATGTATAGTTCAAAACTAACACTTAAAAATGGAATTAGCTTTAAGTGAAGACTCCTGCCAATCTCCAAGTAGAGGTGTAATGTATTTCATACAGGAAACACAGTTCAGAGTGCAGTTTACCTCATTGCCCATTGATTAAAATTTCCAAAATTTCCACATTGAGCACATATTGCAGTAATCCAGCATTTAAGTGACAGAAATCTGTCTTTTCTGTACCTGTAGTCAGGTATAGAAATATATTTCTTAATAGAAACAGAACTGATATTGCTAGTCCCACTTTTTTCTCAGGTATTCCTGCGGTTTAAAAATGAAACAAATTGATTGCAGTTAAAAAAATCTGAGATTCAGAGTTGGGTTTTATCTTAAATCAAAATACAGTAACAGTTAAGACTCAGAAACTGAATGATCGAATGATTGAGTTTATTGTAAGGCTTTTTGTTTGACTCGCATAAAGCAGCGCGTTTTCTAGATTATGCGGATATTTCAAAAGCTGTGTGATTGCCTGCATTTCTCAGCAGTGGCCTTGCATGAAAAAAGTGGCTTGGTCCTTTACTGTATGCAAATAAATAATGTGTTTCTATGCCAATTTTATTATCTGATGAGTACATGCATAATTACTTCCCTAGACTGTCACACTGCTTTTTCTCTTCTGTTTAGGAAAAATACAGCTTAAAAGTAAAACAAACAGGTGGATGGGGGAGCCACATTTTACCGATTAGCATGGGCAGCTGTAGGCTGCAAGGCAGGATTTTCCATTTTAAGGTTTTCATGAATCCACCGAGCCCCTCCAGATTGTTTCTGCATTGCTGCTCCTTTGATTGAGCCTTAGATTTTAAGCATCTGGTGAAAAAGAAGTAACATTGAACCTCTTGTTCCTCCTGGAAGATCATGGATTCAGGCTAGCCTGTTCAGGTGGATGCTAGCTACTGAACAGCAAAATAATCAGCCAGTCCTTCTATTGATTGACTGAAATCTTTTGATTTTTTTTTTTTTACCAGTTTCCTAGCAATGCATATGGTCATGTTTCTGCCTCTGTACGTTTCATCTGGGTATTGTCTTCGTATTGCAATTGTAAACTGCTAGTTATTTCCCAGGTGGGCCATCAGAATTGTTTTAAGGACTTGCAGTGCTAAAAGTATGAATTTCTGCCACTTGCATAAAGCTGGTGCCCAATTGCTTTCTGAGTGTTTAGCAGTGACTGTGGAAAAGACCAAAAAAAAATCATGGATTTACCTAGTAGATGGTTAACAGCGGGTCTCATTAGGTTTTAACACAGCCACTGCCCTCATTTTAGGATGAACACTAAATGTGAGTGATAACTTTTTCACATGCATACAGATATCTTAAGCGAAAGCATTTTATGATCACAGTCATACCGTGAGCCAATTAAGTCATCAATATCCTTTCATATTTTCATAGACTGTAAGGCTGGAAATGTCACCTGGCCATACAGCCCACGGGTCTTTCCTAACTTAATTCCCATACGGAGTATACCTTTGGGACATTCAGACTTAATTTACAGCTTTCCAGTGGCTGACATTTTGCCTAAGCCTTTGTAAATTAGGCCAGTAGCTAATCACTCATTGTTAAAATACATGTCTAATGTCTTACCTGCAACCTTTAGCATCAATT
>NW_008824676.1:4474763-4479825 GCF_000699105.1 Pygoscelis adeliae
GTGAGCAAAACTGAAGAGTCATTTCAGCTCAAGTTTCATGTACATATCGATGCTTTTCATAAGGATTTCTGTTTGGTCTGCCTAAATATTTTTGCTGCTCCTCAGTATGATTAATTGAAATGATGCTATCTACTAATCTTAAAATTCCGTGTGTGATTAGCAAGGTAATGAGCATGATAATAATACTTTCCATTTCTGTGTTGGAAATTAGTCTAAAACATAATGAGTGATGTTTCATTACCACATCCCTAAGGAGAAGGAAAAACCATGCAAACATCTGCAAATCTAAGCCACTGTTCAGAACTTGTATTAAAACAGGGTAGGCACAGTTGTGGTCAGGATGGTTGAGAGAGGGACAGCAGCCTGCTGCCTGTTTTCCATCTCGCACAGTGCTTTCCTATAATGGGAACATCTGTCTTTGTATCTTAAGGAAAGGTTCAGATAAGAACTGAGCCAAAAGCAAGCACCTTTGGAAAACAGGCTGACTCGACTGGAAGGAATGTCCTATGAGGAGCGGCTGAGGACTCTGGGTTTGTCTAGTTTGGAGAAAATTCTATTCTATTCTATTCTATTCTATTCTATTCTATTCTATTCTATTCTATTCGACTTAGTTTGGCCACCTGTGATGTAAGGTATTGTGCATGGAGTGTGTCAATTTTAAGGTGAATTTTTCATGGGTGGTACTGAAACATAGCCTATATTTTTGCATGTGGAGAAGCAGATCCCTGCACTGCTTATCCTTCTAAAATGCAGTATTATGAAAAGCACTTCAGAGGTTTGCTATTTGTATGTTAGTTTTTCACTTTGGAGGAATGAGTGATCTGTTTCTGGCACATCATATGGCACTGGTAAATTGCTTAATCCATTCCATCTCATGATCTTCCCAGGTATAATATGTACTCAGCCTTCAATGTCATTGACTTCTGCATGTATTTGAAGTCTTTTCCAAAATGTTGTCAATTCTTATTCCACAATATAGTGAAAATTCAGTTCTTCTTTCCTGTTCCAGTTATTAAAATTTGTTATCTTCAGCCACCAAACTCTGTTGCCTTTCTGCCATTAAGTCCTCCCCTAGCACCCTGATTACAATTCTCTCAAGTTTGTATTTCCTGTCTTCCCTTCAGGGTCAGACCAATTCCCCCTTATTCTGCTTCTGGAGTCTGTTTTCCATGTAGTATCCTTTGTCTTGAGCTTTGACATGATCACACATTGTTGCAGTGTGCTTCTTCTATTTGAAATAAATATAGATTTTATATTCACCTTTCATTTCATAGATGTGGTTGCAACATTGTTAAGCTTGTTTACAAGGTAGTTGTACCGTGATTCTGTAACATAATTTGAAATCAAAATATACCAATATGCAAAGATTTAGCATCTGCCTGTACCTGGGAAATTAGGCCATGTAAAGAATATCAAGGTTTGCAGCTTTAATGCTGCCTTTTTTGTATTCTACTTATCTGCTAGAATCCTTGAATACTCTAGCAGAAATCTTTATACTATAGTAATAAATCTGATCAGACTTTCAGAGCTATTTATCATATGCTTATTTATGCATGTGCATGTTGAATTCCAGTTTTAAGATCTTTTCAAAATTCCTTTTATCTAACAAAGAGGAGCCTCTTGCCTCATTTTGAAACAGCCATGGTAAGAGAAGTTTTGTAATACAGTAATCTATAAGAATCTCATTTGTCTTATGCTCAGAAATGAAGTGACAGGAAATAGGAAAGTAAGCAAACCTGCCAGCCAAAACTGTCGCAAGATGTAGCGCTTGGTCTCCCAGTTTTGCCGGGACTCCAATGCGCATAAAGTCATTTAAAAGCATTAAATATATTCATCGTGAGCCAGTTCTTTTAGTACTGAATTAGATATTTAACACCATAATCTTGCAGGAGAACAAAATTCCACAAGGCTCCAGAACGTGACAAAAGCATGGCCAGGACAGGATCTAAAAGTCTGATTTGCCTTCCGCTATTAGCTGGTATCTGAACCCTGTTGTATTGCATAAATATAGAATTTCCTCTTATTTGTCACCTACGTCCCTTAGCACTGAAAGTAAAGCAGATACTTCTAAGCCGAGAATGAAGGGGCTGTTCGGGCTCTCAGGTGACGTGAGTTCAAATAAGCATCCCATGGAAGTGGGGAAGAAGGCACACGGCTCCCCCCTGCTTCCCGGCGCCTGTCGGACCTGAGCTGCACGCCTGAGCTGCACGCCGGGGCATGGCTCAGCCCTGCCTGGTTCCAGTCAGCTTTGGAGGGACCTGCCGTGCGCGGAGGGCTTCGTGTAAGGAGAACAAATCTCCTTCCCCTGCCTTTTCCCCAGCCCATGGGGGAAGCATTTGTGTGGCACCTCTAAAGAGACTCCATGAATTTCGGTGGCTGATACAGAACATGTAGAAGATGCAAATACGTTTGGTTTGGTTTGGTTTGCTTCACTGTCTAAAATTCATATCGCATTAGAGTTAAGCTAAATCATTCTGGATTCTCTGAATGTCTGGGCAGTAAATTTATTGTGTTACTGTGTTTGCTGATTCAATAAATACAAAACATTGTTTCTGATTACATTTTCCTGCTGCAGCAGGTCCTCCCTCTGCTGATCTTCTCGATCTTTTGTCCTGCCTTACAAACCCACTCTCTGCTGTGTCTGAACGTTTCTAAATTCTTTCTTGTTAGGGAAAAAAGCTATTGCAGATTTCCTGAGCATCTGGCCTCATCCCTGAGGCTACTGCTTTGGAGGAAATGACTTAAACTTGACTTTTGTCACAACCTCCACTCCATTCATTTTTGATAGGAGCCATTCTATGTTCTATTTATTCAGTAGAAGTACATACCAGCACTCAGACCAGCAGATGTGTAGTTTTCCCAAACATTAATAGTTTCAAATCAGGAAAACAGGTATAGAAAGCAGGTATTTCAGAGCTCTCTGTAGTTATTATCACTCTGTAGCATTAAAAGCAAGAAACTCAGTGATGGTAACAAATACATATTTCCTTTGGAAGCAACTGCATGTTGTGATAATATTGGTCATTCTTCTTTACTGTGAGTTTTCTCAGAGTCCATTTTTACAGTGCAGTATCTTATTATGCAGGTATTTTATAAAACAGCATCTTATACATTATTCATGAGATAACAGCCACAATAAATAAAAAAGGGTGTTGCTGAACCAGAAAATTACTGGTATGTTCGTACTCAATTCCAAAGATATAAATCTAGCATACTAATCAACACCTAACCACTTTAAACAAATACGTGCTTGTTGTTCAATAGCAGAGCATGTGACGGCACAGGGTCCACAGCACTGGGTCAGATCTATAGCGTATTTGGGTCGGAATTCATGTCCAATTTCAGCCACTACCTGCTGCTTTAAAATCAGGTAGGAGAATATTGTGGCAAGCACATGTGGAATAATTTTCTCCACAAGGTCTGATCCTTTTGGCTAAGATTAACTTTGCCCCCCTACTACAAGGCTTCATACCCCTTCCAAATTTCTTGCCAGCATTAGCTATTGCAGCACTGCTGATTTTGTTGAAATTTTCAGTTCATCCTGGATCTTACTAAAATATTGCTCTTTTGACGCGCTCTATGCAAAGAGATCCAGGCAGACCTACCTTCATGCCACCTGTGGTATGAGAAGTTTCCTGTAGTCCTGATAATTAAGGGCTACCCCTAAATGTTGCTATCTGGTTCCTTCTCCCATTCTTGATCATTAGAAAATATATATTAGCTTTCTAGTACATAGATAAGGTCTAGCAAAAAGCCTTGAGGAAGTCATACCCTTATCTTTTGTCATGCACAAAATTGACCCCCTTTGTTCTTTTTTCCCTTCTCTCTCTGTGCCAGCTGTTGATCCATGACACTATTTTGCTTTTTACTCCAGTTTTACTTTCACAATCTGAATTAATTATGTCGTTTTCCCCCTCTTCACATCATCTTTATTTCCATACTAAAATCTGATTAGAAAGAGTTAAATCTTAAGAGTGAAAATTCCCTCTCATGTTTATGAGATACTCTCGTAAAGGATCATTTGAATTCTTAGGTGTAACCAGGCTGTATGAAGAACTACAGCAGCGTCTATGCATTGTTTATCCTTGGTTTTGTTATCACTAGTGTTGTCATGATAACAGAAGAAATCAGAAATACAAGTCTAATGTCTAAAATTTCCATTCCATGTTGGTTTACATTTTGTTTCACTTCTCTGTGATGAACATCCTATTTACTAAAATGATTCTTTAAAAATTTTTCTTAGACTGCTCCATTTAAATGGTTTTAAAAAGTTATAAAGTATGATTTAAGCATGATAGGTTTTAAAGTATGATTTAAGCATGCTTTATTTTGAACAGACAGGCTTGCAAATCTGTGAGCAACTTTTTGAGTACAATTTTGAGTATATTATCTCCTAAAAACCAAAATGTCTGAGGTATTAAGAACTTATATACTTTAGTATTATTAATAAATTGCTTTCAAGTATCTAGTGCTTACAGAAAAGAAACGTTGCAGGGATGGCCTTAGCATTATGTAATTAATTTTCTGGTGATATGTAAATGAATCCTAACTGTACATTATATCTTATTTTCACTTTTCACAGTTGTGCAATGCTGCTGTCTGGGAATTTCTAAAAACTGATTCAAAATTTAAAAATTATTAGGATTGTAGACAAAAGAACACGTGCTAGCACATATTAAGAGGTCTCAGGAGGAGATGGGACTTAGTAACTCTTGCTCTTAGAGAAGTGAGGTGCAGTCTGCCAGGAAGATAAGTGAGGCAAAGAGGGAGATGTTGAGAGAGAGATGTGTCCTGGTTTCAGCAGGGATAGAGCTGATTTCCTTCCTAGTAGCTGGTACAGTGCTGTGTTTTGGATTTAGGATGGGAACAAAATTGATAAGGCACCAATGTTTTAGTTGTTGCTAGGTAATGCTTACACTGGCCAAGGACTTTTCAGCTTCCCATGCTCTACCGACTGAGAAGGCTGGAGGTGCACAAGGAGCTGGGAGGGGGCACAGCCAAACTGGCCAAAGGGACATTCCAGACCATGTGACGTCATGCTCAGAATATAAACTGGGGGAAG
>NW_008824676.1:4479932-4483162 GCF_000699105.1 Pygoscelis adeliae
TAAACTTTTTTTATCTCAACCCCCGAGTTTTTCTCCCTTGTGCTTTTCCAATTCTAATTCCCCCCCCCACCCCATCGGGGGGGGGGGGAGTGAGCGAGCGGCTGCGTGGTGCTTAGTTGCCGACTGAGGTTAAACCATGACAGAGATGTTAGGACATAAGTATGTTAAACCAGCAGAGAAAAAAACGGCATCACGGATGGATTTCTCTGAATGCATTGGTGAATGTGCATCAAATTTTCAAGTGTCATTTAGGAACCAAAAGATGCCTTTGAACAGTACTGTTTGCTGCCTACAATTCTGTTATGAAGACAACATCTGTTCGTTACAAAATGGTCATGTCCTACTTGTGATTAATACACAACTTAATAGTCTGAAACACAAAGAATCGTGATGGTAATAACTATGGTTAATTAATAAAGACAATTTTAGAGAATTAAGGTAACAGAAGCATTGAAGTGTTTGGAGCCTTCTAAAAACTAATTTTGATGTTTGCTTGGACACACTGAATTTTTGATTACATTTACAGCAGAGAGAGTAGGAAGTTATCCCAGAAAGACTGGAAAAACTTGGTGTCCTACTGGCAGTCTGAATATTCAATGTTAGGATAAACTATTAATTATAAGTAGCAGCAGTTCTTGGAGAGCTAATTTTATTTATACTGTTTTTATGAACTACTTAAAAATACCAGTGCCTTTATTTTTGTGTTAGTAGTGAAAATTGTCATGTTCTATTCTCTTCGTCCTCTTCTAGGAATTTATATTATATTTAATATGCCTGTTGTTCTTCACGTAAGATATATATTTCAGACAGATTTGTTCTGTCTTGCTGGTCTTCATACTTGTATTGACACACCTCTGATTTTAGGTAGCTTTCTGTTCATTACATACTGCTGTAATTGTAAAACTGTTCTTAAATGCCCCTCTTTTAGATCATGGAACAGCTAAAACATACCCAGATGTCCTAGGGACTGATTTTCAGTTTTGATTTGTAAAATTCAATAACTACAGTTGATTTTTGCCCATATCCAAATTTTCCAAAACTTCTGTATTTTGGGAATTTTGAACAAAAGGCAGTAATTTAATGCCAGCATTTTAGTGGAAAAAAACTTGGGCAAATTTGTTTTCTCAAAATCTATGCAAATTTTGAATGTGAAAATACATTATTTGAACTGCCATCATTTGGTCTAAATCATCAGATTTCTTAGTGAAAGAGATGTTAGAAATAAAGTTTCTCTGTATAGGTTATTTGTAATCGGTCAGTCACATCACATCTTACTCTGGGCCAGCAACTTCTTTCGAAGTCTTTGGGACACTGTTTTTCCTGTAACACAACAGGAATCTTCGGTGAATCCAAGCTAAATGGGTGAAACAAATGTATGTCCCCTGACGCAGGGGTAGTTGGAAGCAATGTGAATATACCTCCAGAGGATTTAGCTAGCTCAGCAAGGCAACTCAATGAGAAGAACGAGTGTAGCTGGATGCGTGGGGTTTGGTTTTGTTTTGTTTTATTGGATAGCTCACCAACCTAAGCTGCTTTCTGCTGCTTGTTCCGATTCCTGTGCCACCTCCCAAGTTGTGCCAGTCTGACTGCTTGCGTCATTGGGTGATGAATAAAGTCTAGGGATTGATTTCAGCTTAAAATAACCCTTTTTTCCCCTGATGCTGCTGAAAAAAGCATTTGTCAAACTGCAGCTTAAAGGTTTTCTGTTGGACTGGTAAGAAATGCAAGAGTTAGCTTGCCTGTGCAGCCTAGCAAGCCAGTGAAAAGGAAGACGACAGTAAGCATTGCCATGGGAGAGCAAATTCTTTTAAGCACATTTCTTGCTGGAACGATAGACTTGGATTTGTGAGCAGTGGGGCTGCTGCTTGCGTATTCTCCCCACATACATGAGAGAGAACTCGTGCATGTTCTTTATAAATAAACCTGATTACATGCAATGAAATACCTGCCTCTTGTCATCCATTCCTCCCCATAATGGGAACAGTCTGGCAGTCCCCCAAATCCTGACTACCATTCCTGAGGGAAAGGTCACCATCACATTGGTGGGGGTTTGGTGATCACCCAGAAACTCAGGTTTTGGGAATGGAGCCATAAGAATATTCTAGGCTTGCCAGTTCATTTAAAGATAAAATACATGGATTTGACAGAGCGTTGTGGTGGGATTTGCTGTTTTCCCTGGCCTCAGGAGGCCCACAGACTTTTGGCAGGGTTTGTCCTGGCAGAGAACATGAGAATGAAAACAACATTACTGAACCCGTTTGTTTAAATTTCTACTGAAGCTCCACAGTGGAACTCCGAGGAGGTTATTTACCAAACCCATGCTGTGAGGATGATATAAATGTCTCGAAAGTTGGCTGGGTTTAAACAACACTGAGACAAGACCCTGAGCATTACCACCCTGCTAGCTTGCAAATTCTAGATTGTACAGAAGAAGAAAGTTAACTTTTCCATTTTTGTGTACTGTGGCAAACCCCAAGTACCAATGCAAAAATATTTGCTATTTAAAATGCAAACGTGTGTTCCTAATCTTTTCTTTAACATCGTTTCTGCTTTGCAATCAGCATTTTGCGTTATATATCTAGTCTATAAAGTAGGTGTCACTTTATGAATTGCCAACAAATCTTGTGCTCTTACTTCCACTGCTCAGGCATTCTTACTATAATTTCTGCTCAGTGCTCATACATAAAGAGCAGGTCATTGAAGCCTTTAAACTGTTGCCCACTCTCTAAATCACCTGTTTCCCAATGAAAAAGAAATCTAAAAGTTTCTTTACTTCAGCATAGCAAACATATTTCCAAATAAAATAAAAAAGCTTTTTGCACCGCTAGGATACCCTAGTATTGGTGACCACTAGGTCACCTGTATAAAAATATAGTGGGAGTGATAGTGGAAGGCTCAGACGCTGATACCTGGTTCATTTCTAACAAGCATTGCAGAAAATGCCTCACCCCTGCAATGCAGGATGCAACAAGGATGCTCGGGTGTCCTGGTTTCGGCTGGGATAGAGTTAATTTTCTTCCTAGTAGCTGGGAATACAGCTACTACTACACAAATACAGTGCTGTATTTTGGATTTAGCATGAGAATAATGTGATAACACACCGACGTTTTAGTTGTTGCTAAGCAGTGTTTATACTAAGTCAAGGACTTTTCAGCTTCCCATACTCTGCCAGTGAGGAGGTGCACAAGAGCTGGGAGGGGGCACAGCCAGGACAGCCGATGTAAACTGGC
>NW_008824676.1:4483315-4511630 GCF_000699105.1 Pygoscelis adeliae
CATTGTTTAACCTTTCATTACAATTTTTTTTTTTTCCCCAAGTTTTCAACTGTTCTTATCTCAACCCATGAATTTTCTTACTTTTGCTCTTCCAATTCTCTCCCCGATCCCACCGGGGGGGAAGGGTGAGTGAGCAGCTGTGTGGTGCTTAGTTACTGACTGGCATTAAACCACAACACCGGGCTGCAAACTAACAGAAGACAAAAAATGAACCAAATATACCATTTTCAGGACTGAGATTTTCCATCATCCTCCAGAAATGGATTGATGTAAGAAGAACCGTTCTGTGAGATGCAACACAATCTGATACATGAACAACTGTGCTTGAACAAAGTGGCTTTTCAGCTGACAGCTACCTCTCCAGACAACTTACTTAGAGGCCAGATGGCCAAAGGGACACATGGTGGAAAGTAATTTGGTAGGATGACTCCACAGAAGGAAAACTCATAATTCATATATGTTTGAAACATCCAAGATTCCATTAATGGAATTAGTATGTAATGCATAGAGCATTTTGCCTGTTCAAAGCTGTGCCCAAGCTTGTTCTCACATCTCCACTGCAAG
Source organism: Pygoscelis adeliae (assembly GCF_000699105.1). Classification (NCBI taxonomy): domain Eukaryota; kingdom Metazoa; phylum Chordata; class Aves; order Sphenisciformes; family Spheniscidae; genus Pygoscelis; species Pygoscelis adeliae. The sequence continues at coordinate 4,483,880 of NW_008824676.1, forward strand.
GTGAAGCGGTAGACTACAGCGTGACTCCTGACTCACCCATGGCTAATTGCCTCTCCATCTCCCTTCCTGACAATTGATTTTGTCTATGACATCAGTCAGTGCCACTTACTGTTCTGCACCAAGTCATTTTTCTGCCTCTCATCTTGCACTGTGGAGTGGTAGGAAGAGATAAGACCGAAAACACAAGTAGGTATGGACTTTCAGGAGATGCAGGAGAGGTGAGGTTTACTCTTGTCTTATGCGAAGTAGCCCATAGATTTAGATGGGAGAAGGACATTAGTTTTCATATCTAGCAGAAAAGGCAGCTTCCAAAGACTGAAGTATTTTTTAGTTTTTTAAAATAAACTATAATGTAATATTTTCAAGTTCCAACTCAATTTTTTTTTCTATCAAAAAGTAGATGATTTAGCAGTATTCTTAGTGACCACCACTACGAGTTAAACCGTCTTAGGAAAACTCTAACACCATCTTCTGACTGCTTAGGGAAATGCAGTGACTAGTTTGTCTTTAGACTTCTTAAAGTCTTACACAGCTTTAGATATTTTCAATATCAAGGCTTTGAATATTTGGTTGAAGCTTTGTTGATTTCAGTCATTGCCTTTGCAAGCTGCTACTGATGTTGCTTTCTACTGATAAAGCAGCTTTTCTTACAGATTTCTGGGAAAGAATTCAGGACTTTGCTTCCTTTTTAATACCCTTAATACCGGGCTTGAATTCCCACCTGATTCATGGCAGAAGGTTTTGATGACACAATGCACACTTCAAGTAGCAAATTGTCATTGTTTTTCCCCATATTTATTTTTCCCTTAGTATCTGTGACTCCTTGCTTCTTCCTCCAGTTTTGATACCTGCATTGCCAGTTAGTAAATCTGATTTTTTTTTTCCATTTGAACATGAAGTTTGTTATAAGTGAGCTTTGCCAAAAATAAAATTGAGAGCTACAATCATGCATCCCACTTGCTCTTTGTATTTGGATTTGAGACCCAGTGTTGCAATCAGAAGTTTAGTGCCCTGCACTCACCATAAATGGCAACTGTTTTTTGTTAATGCAATAAGACGAGAAAATTCTTTTAGGCTGGCCAATATCATATTGTACAATACATGCCTTATACACACAGCTAGAGCAGAAAGCAAATTAATCATTTATTTGATTACTGATAGTTGAAACAGTATGAAATATATTTTTCCTGAATTTCTTTCCTCAACTTCTGATTAAAAAAAATGTTCAGGGCCATAAAGAGAGCAATCCCTCCATCCATATCAGTCTCATCTGACGTGCTCACATCTAACCCCTTCATTTACCAGAACTGAGACAGATTTAAGGGGACCCCCTCTGGGTCCTTAGTTAAACCTTCGGTCATGCAAGCAGCTGTGTATGTGGAGAAGCCAATGGAGATCTGCAAGTGACCAAAAGGCTACTGATACGCTGCACTCATTAACTGGTTTTCCATGTTTTCTGACCCAGCGTTTCAAAGAGCAGTGGACTATAGGAGAAAGGCTAAATAATGGAAAGTGTGAGGATAAAGGTGACAAAAGGAGGTAGACTGCTCTCACTGTAGTACCGTACAGAACCTTCTATGACTTGCGCTAACACAAAAAAGTGGAGAAATAAAGGGAAGCCAGAGCTGCAGTTATAAACTGCTCCTCAGTATTAATTGCCCAATTTCTTGTGTCCCTACTAGGTGTTCTGGAGGATGGAAAATCAGCTCAGACAGGTGTAACTACAGCATCAGCCACAGCTGGAACGCTGAACACTGAGAAGAGGAACAATAGTGGTCCTCAGTGTGCAAACCCCATGGTCCACGGCACGGGAGCTACGACGCAGAGACAAAACGGCTTCAGAGCAGCAGAGGTAAGAGTATAATTATGTTCCCTGACGCTCAGCACTAGCTTCAACCAGGTCAAAATTATTTTTGTGAGAATCTTCCTCGCTGCAGTCAAACTGTATTTAATGCCTTGGGATAAGAGAAAATGGCTGCACCACAGCCACAGCATGATTGAGCCTAGCACCTCTGACAATGCCTCATGCCTGAATGGCCACAAAATTGATGTTTTATTTGGCAATTGGAGTAACACACTCACTTGTTACAGCAAAAAACCCCCTACGCTTATCTTTTTTCAGCTCAGTCCAGCTGTGGCATGTATTGTGCAAACTGTTTAAATTAATTATCTGAAAGGGAATGTGTTTTTCCTTAATTGCTGCTTTTCTTAAATTATGTGCACTGCACAAACTCTGGTTCATTCAAGGCTGGATGTGAAGCCTGAAGAAGTCAATGGGAGTCTTTTCAATAACTTCAGTAAGCTTTGGATCAGATCCTCCCCCCTTCTCCCCCTCACCTACTGTGTACTCTGCAGAAGGATCATCCAGTGTAACAATAATGTACGAACACCCAAGGCCTTGGGGTTAAACCAAAGCCCAAACTTCTCCTGTTCTAGCTGCCTCCTGCCTGTCTCTCACAGGTTTCCACCCACTGCCCTGTTTGTGTAGCAGCTGCTGAGCTGCTGCAGATTAAAGTAATACAAACTCTACAGTTGGTTTACTGCTTCCTCGGTTTCTCAGATGGGAAGAGCTCCCAGCACCGTGTGTGGCGGAACCGCTACACCCACCCCAGAAGAAGCTGTCCCCTCTTGGGAATCACATCCTTGAGAGAGGCAAATTTAAACCCAGGGGGAATGAGCAAATGAAAAAGGGAATTTGGATTGAACTTCACCTTGCATTTGCTGACAAACAGCACATTGGTACATGTGTGTTTATTTTATACCTTCACTGTATTATCTTCTGTACTGCTGTAGTACAGAAATATTCCCCGGTGACATGGATCCTGCTGTATCTTTCCACGAGATGCTGCAGCTCCAGATGTATAGGGGGACATTCTACAGCAGCGTGACATCTAGAGCCATGGGTTTGCTGTAAATGAAAAACATAAATGCCAGTCATAGCCACTAGCCCACAGAGAAAAATGAATTGGTCAGGTTGGATATCGTTGAACAGAACCAACATAATTATTAATCCAATTTGAAAAAGACTTGGCCACACTTGAGAATTATAGTGTGTACCTGACATATTGTTGGAGAAAATTGTTTGTCTAATTTTGTAAGCGATTGAAAAATTACTTCTGTATTTAGACTTACTAGGAAGTATGGGAAAATTCCCACAACATATCAATAATGTGAGTGTTGACTGTAATGGGACTACTCAGTGAAGTGTGGGTTCCTGACATGGGGCCCTATGGCTTTGCATGTATCCTTCCACCTTTTTCTAGCTAAGATACATTCAGTAATATATATCTGTACTGTTGCAACCCAGTGCAAAGAAAATTTCTGATGATAAGTAGGGCGTTTACATTATTCTATGCATCCAATGCAGGTGTCTAAGAAAGGAAGGTAATTTGTCTAAACTTCTTGTAGTCAAAAAAATGTATTTTCCTACAGTGAAAGTGTAGTATCCAAGTTAGGCTCCAGTTCTGGCTTGCCATTCTGAAGTTCTATTTCTCCACTGATTGTTTAGGGAAACGTAAGATGAGTAGGTTTCCATTTTGGACACCTAAAGTTTAGATGCCTAGAGTAGAGAATGTGACTATCCCCCCCCAACTCAAAATGTGCCCATTTTATTCATCTGAATATTCACATTGACTACGGTTTTTCTTTTACCTCTACATGCGGTAGAACACAACACGATGCAACACCTGGTGCTCTCAGGAGACTTGGGTTCTGCCATCAGCCTGTGGGGCAGCAGGGGGTAAACTGCTTTACTTCTCTGTTTCTCATTTTCTCAGGCATCAAGCTCTAAAGCATCCTACTGCCTTACCCCTACCATCGGTTACATAGAATCATAGAATAGTTTGGGTTGGAAGGGACCTCGAAAGGTCATCTAGTCCAACCCCCCTGCCGTGGGCAGGGACATCTTCAACTAGATCAGGTTGCTCAGAGCCCTGTCCAACCTGACCTTGAATGTTTCCAGGGATGGGGCATCCACCACCTCTCTGGGCAACCTGTGCCAGTGCTTCACCACCCTCAGCGTAAAAAATTTCTTCCTTCCATCTAGTCTAAATCTACCCCCCTTTAGTTTAAAGCCATTCCCCCTTGTCCTGTCGCAACAGGCCCTGCTAAAAAGTTTGCCGCCATCTTTTTTATAAGCCCCCTTGAAGTACTGATAGGCTGCAATAAGGTCTCCCCAAAGCCTTCTCTTCTCCAGGCTGAACAACCCCAACTCTCTCAGCCTTTCCTCATAGCAGAGGTGTTCCATCCCCCTGATCATTTTCATGGCCCTCCTCTGGACCTGCTCCAACAGGTCCGTGTCTTTCTTATGCTGAGGGCTCCAGAGCTGGACACAGTACATGACAGAGTACAGTTAGTGGTGTCAAAAGGAAAAGGGTTTGACACGGGCTGCATCTGGGAAATTTTAGTATCCTCTCATGAGGGTCATGTCAAAACAACTTGGAATAAAATATGCTGATGATGAAAGGAGTCCTAATACCAGTGAAGGCAATATAATGGTCAAGCACCCCAAAAGCAAAGGTGGTATCCAGATTATGTCACTGACTGACAATAACCTGGTTTGATTTTCATGATATGTGTAGTCTTTGGAGAATCCTTGTGTGAACAGGAGCACTGGGGGAGTAGATAGCAAAGGAGCAGGTGTATTCAGGCTGCAGAAATGTGCAGTGTTACACACCGGCAAACAAACACCAGTTTCTGCTTTCAGATAAATATGTACCTTCCATTCACGTCAGTGGAATTTTACCAGACATTATTGCACCTGGCATTATTACCGTGTAAATGATGCCTAATTTACCTGGCATTCTTTACACTTCCAAAGTGTCTCATGAAACACTGGAAATGCAATAATCAGACCCACCTAACTCAGCTCCGTGTCTCTATCAGCCCAGTTCTGAGTGTCCTTTGCCAGACCTATCCAGTTTACTGCGCAGTAAGTGTGTTGCTTATGGCAACAAGCAGACAGCCTAGGCAATGGAGAAGGATAAATTTAAATTAGGGATGCACTTGCATGCCTCAGACAGACTGACTTTTTTGAATATTTGGAAATAATCTGATGAAGCTCTGAAAGGTATATATTGTACTTGGGTCTTAGGTGCAGGCAGAACTAAGTGTTGTTTTGAAACTGTATTTTCACTTAAGAAACGTTAAATAAAGTAGAGAAAATTCTGTCTCAGGCTAGTCACACTCAACGCCCAGTGACATCAAAAGGAACCTCTAATTGCCACTTCTGGACTGAAACCAGATTTATTTGCTCCGCTTTTAGAATACACACGTGCAGAGATGCTAATGATAGCCAAGAGGGTTGATCCAAAGCCTACTGGCATCCACAGCCTTTATAGCAGTTATAAAAGCTTGCATCCATGCTGAATGACAAAGTTGCTCCACATCACAGTACTGTGTGAAGAATGCTGGTCTTTCTGTTTATTAAGTAGAACTGTTTTCATAAATTAGGAGGTAATTGTCAATGACCTTTGTGCTGTCAGTGTGGGACTCACTGTACTGTTTAAAACTTTCAGAGTAAATGGGATGCACAGAAAATGTCCACAAAAGAAGTCACCGTTAATGTTACAAAAAGCATCAGACAAAGCGACAGAAGGAAAACAAAGAATTGTGTCAATTAATGAAGTAAAGTGCAAGTGAGGATGGACCTAACAGTGCTTCGCTGCACTTTAAATGTCATCAGTCGCTGAAGATATGAAGATCTCCAGATGTTCCATGTTGAATACAGCAGGCAGCTGCCGCTGAGTGCCTTCAGAAACATGTCTTGTAGAAACCAGCTGCAGACACTGTAGGATGTTCAGATGTCATTTGTCTGAAGCAGTGGCACTGCGCAGACATATGCCAAAATTCGTGCCATTTGGTTTTTACTAAGTCCTATGTTATCTCCTTGTATATGTCTTGTTCTGCATTGCTATTAGGATGAGGCTGGACGATGAGAGGTACAGTTCATTGCAATTTCAAACAGGAAATGAACAAATGAATCTGCATTTTCCGTCGTAAGGGGTTTCGAGTGTGTACAGTCCAACCCACGGAGTTCATTTAGAGAGCTTGCTTTCATAAAACTCAAACCCAGAGATCTCAGCAAGAGACACATAGGTGGCTTCCATTAAATCTCTTTTAAACTATATATATATATATATCAGTTATATTTAGTTAAGTCATATAGTAACCTTTTCATACATCAATCTTTTAATTACTTAGTTTTAATTTATTTTCTGTATTGACAGAATTTAGGTCTTAAAAACAGTAACTTTCATATTGATCAGCCTTACTTGAAGTTCCTAGTCTTAGCTGGCAGGTAGGGTTCTGACTACTTTGTTATTTCATACATGCCCCTTTAATTATGTTGAGGCCCAGACTGACTTGGAAAAAAGCGATCACTTAACATTACATGAAAATAACCATAGTTCTTAAAACAATATTCCAATGACAGCTCCAAAAATTGACTTTATTTGATCAGATATAGTTGATTTGCTGTGCAGAACTTACTTAATTGCATTGTAAGCATCCTATATCATAGTACTCCATGTTTACCATAAATATACAGCTAGAAGGAATATAAATGTTCAGTGTAGTAAAGACCAGGAATTAATTCAACATATTACTTCTTAATATAGAAGTAATAATATATATTCTCTGTGAGTTTGTATGTTTATGAAGATAAAAGAGGTAGATTTATTTGCCTCCCCCATCAGGCATATATGAGTATCCTTAGAGGGCCATTTAAAATAACTGTTCAAAAGTTGTTCATAACAAACAGATGGTGTTGGGAAGAAAATCCATGTATGAACTGCAAGAAGTCCTTTTTACACGTAGGCAAATAAGTATAAATAGAATTGTGGGACTGAATCCTAATTTATTCCAAATTAGGATCATTTTAATAACTTGCTGCGAGGTGTGTCAGTACTTAATACTTTCCTTGGAGTACAACAAGTCTATGCAATAGGGAATTGTTTATTAATTATTCTGACACAAAGGCAAACTGAAATCCAAAGTCAGTGCGAGATTTTTGCATACAATAGCATATGTGTAAGAAATATTTATTTTTAGATGTCCTAAAAAGGGGCGAAGAACTTGTGCTAAGCTTTCTGCAGGTCAGTGCATTATCTGGTAAATGATCTTGTGCTGCACATTTATGTAGAAGAATTAAAAAATATGGAAAATAGTGTTGTACGGGTAAGACGACGGCAACCTGCATATGTCCTTCCAACTTGTGGCTCTCTGCCAACTTGCTGGCAACATTGTAGGAGAGGAAGGGACTTGACTCACTCTAACAATAAACAGTGGCTGTAGCAGCTCAGCAATATTAGTTTAGAAATGGATGGCCATTGTTGGTGGCTGTGTACTGACCTAATCGAAAGGACGCATTCAGGAGTCTGCATTATTTGTGTAGAGCAGAAGATGAACCATTTCAGGTCTGTGCCAGACTTGTAACCCACTTCTGTTTCAAAGGATTTACTGGCAGAGAGAGTGCAGTATAAACCTGTATGATACAGGAAAGCTACAGAAAGCGATTAATGCTGCTGGTGTGTGAAAGGGTAGAGGGGATTTTGAAGGAAGGCAAAAGGGAAGGTTCACTGTGTAAGAAGCTGTGCCACAGGTAGTTGCCTTGGGTGGATACCACATTAGGGTGAGTAGATGCAATAACAAAGGAGTCCTGGCAGTGCAATTATTTACTAGCTAAGAAATTATTTTGTAATGATGTGCTGACCAGATGCATCTGATGGCTGGGGTCACACAACAGAAGCAAGCCTGCAATGCCACACAGCACATCAATATGAGAAACAGCCCTAGCTGCATGTCAACAGCCAGCAGGGAGGCAGTTTTTGAGTCTCGTATTCAGAGCATGAGATGTGACAGGATGGTTAGCGGGAGATGGCCTTGGTACATAGTTATCTGGGCAATACTACAGACCTTGCTTATGTTGACCACATCCTCCATCAGGGTGGCAGCTGTGGAGTGGTGAAGGCTGACTGCCCTGGATGACCCCTCTATCTGCTCATGATAACTTTCCTGAGCTACTTCAAGATCCCATAAACCTGTTTATATCCTGAAACTTAACTTCAGGGCATTCAAAGACTGTATCGAACTTCTGTGGTACAAATCACGTCTGGTAACAAGCAACTTTATAAACTCTTCTCATGTAACACACTACTGTTCTTATTCATTAGGTGGCAACTGAAAAGAAATTACATTATGTCTTAGGTGGCTTCTTAGTTCTTTATGCATAAGCTTCCAATGACCTTAATAAAACTAAGAGCATGTTGTGGAGATGTGGATCCTGCCTCTGTACATAGATAGGGTTATATTGACAGTTGGACTCAATGACCTTAGAGGTCTTTTCCAACCTTAATGATTCTATGATTCTATGATTTATGTTTTCTTTACTTTCCTTCTACTAGAGACAACCACCAGTAGAAACAACCAATTTGTTTATAAAATAATATAAAGCACTCTGTATAATTAAGGGTGACAGAATCTAGTCTATACTGCTTAAGACAATTTAAAGTCCTAAAAATAGATTCCTGTGCTGGTTTTAGTGGAAGAAGCAAGCTCAAAGAATCATCTGCACATCTCCACTCCGGGTGGCCTTCCTAGGAGTGAAGAGTCTTATTTACAGCGTCTGTTCTTCGAGTAGCATCTTTGAAACATAAAAGGCTCAAATACGGGAAATAAAGTAACCATGTTACAAGACATAGACTTTTATATAAAGGACCTGCGCACATCTCTGTCTTCTTATATGACAGGATTTTTGAAATGTAATTTTCCCCCAAAAGATATTATGCCACTTAATTTGTTCGATGTCCCTTGACTGCACACGAGAATTTCTACAGCTACACTGAAACAACACACTTTCTGCTGCAATGATTTGCCAACATCTGGTGAGTTTTTATGATTTACCTGAGTTCAGGTTTTAAACAACCGAACTTAACTTTGTCATGTTTCTATAATTCCAATAAAATGTATAGATAGGATTTTCATCTGATGTGTATATACATGTAAAATACACTTTCTTCCACTATGTGAGAAATGGAATCACTCAAAAGAAAGCGGACATTGGATAAAGAGAGAGAATTTACAGTTACCAATGGACATCATTAGGCAAATTCATCTTCTCAAAGACTCAGTGCAATTTTATCTTTCAGTATTCCTTCATCTTGTCCCTTATGCTTCCTTAATATATTTCATCATTTCACCGTTACTGTAGGACATTGACTGGAAAACACGTAATTTTACTGTGTGACAGAAATGATCTTGTACTGAAAAAATAGGAAAGTATAATTATTGTGTAAGCAATATATAAGTACTGGGTTAAACATGCATCCTTGTTAGCTAAATGACTGAGATCGCATGCAAAACAGAGAACAGGTATTTTTGATCTTCCTGGTATGTTCATATACATATATATTCATATGTGCATGTCTCTACGTGTGTACATTGTAATGTCTTTAGTGTGTACTTCTGTTCTGTAGTTCAAGCATGGTTTTTTGCAACCCTTTTATTGTGTTTTTAATTCTGACACCCAAGTGTAAAATGTTTTAATGTTTGAACTAAAATCTGTTTTACATGCCTTATGAAAAGAATGAGCTATGTAATTTGTGCACAGAAATGGTGTTTGAAAAAGCAGGCTTAGTTTTATTTGGAAATAATGAATAACCTATCTAAATTCAAACTAGACTAACAGGAGCATTTTTGTACTCTCATTTTATCTGCAAATTATTGAAGATTGACCTTGAACTTGTAAATGAAAATAAAGAAAATTTTTAAAGTCTCTGTTTATTACTCCAAGCATTTTACATTCCTGTATTTGTGGTTGATTTATCTTTAAGAGCTAAGACCAAAGACTGTGAAGGTATAATGAACAGTTCCCACCTCCTCACTTCATGGAATCAGAATATTTCTGTATCTGATGTCCTCGGGCTGTGGCTCATGGACTGTGCGGTCACATCAAAGAAGCTAAAATACATATATTCCCCATAAGACACTGCTGTATTTGCCAAAGAGGGCTTATGAGGTCAAAGTGAGAGGAATTGTAGCTGTGTAATTATAAATGGGAGACTTTGTTGTTGCTGTCATGGCTAAAGTGGAAGACACCGGGAATCCGAGATATTTTCTCTAGTAACATGTCATATTATGGGGGGGAGAGAGGAGACCAAGAACTGAGAGTTACAGAGCCAACTCAGAGTTGCCTCTATAAATAGCAAATTCGATACACGCTGAGGTAATCCTTCCCCATTACGCAGCCTCAGGAAGGTCCCTGCTGAAGCACTCAGCTATTTCTGGCACCTCACTTTAAGAAAGTCGGGAAGAGACCAGCAAAAGCAGTTGGCAGCCTCGGAGGCACAGTCCCCCGGGAGAGCCTGAGGAAGCCCGCCTGCTCAGTGCAAGACAGCACTGATGGAAGCATGCATGTGGTCTTCCTTTACATTGACCGGGAAGAAGACAAGAAGAAATGGACTTAAGGGGAAGTCGGAAAGATTAATGCTAGAAAATAAAAAACTTTGAGGATCAATAAGCATTTGACAGATTGTCTAGGAAAGTTTATTAAGACCACAGTAGTCAGATACCTGTTGCGTGGCATAGGGACGACCGATTCTTCGCTTCATGTGTTGTCTATCACAACCCACAGAAACCCCAGTTCTACTCAATTTTCTCGAACCTCTTGTTCTCCAAGGAGGTCTTCCCTGAGGTAACCTGTGAATAAGAAAGGCATTTAACATACAGTATTAGTCTTGTACTACCCAGGGCTGATCCAAATATAATGACTGTGGGGAAAAGGGATGACATGCTCATATCAGACATGACATGCCCATGTAACGAAAGCCCCACTTCTCCTTGGGTACTAACGATTTGTCCTTCTTCCTCTCTGGTCATTTTTACCAGTTGCACCCAGAAGATTCATTACTGAGACAGCCCTTGTCCCAAGGGACGCAGAGTGTTCTCTGAGACAAGACGTGGGAACTGAGTATGATCAACAGCAAAAAAAAAAAAAAGCTGGCTATGGAGAAGGATGATTCTGTACGGTAGGCATGTAGGAGTGTTCTGCTGGTGAGGAATGTTTTGAAACCTTGGAGAAAATCTGTATGGCACGGCAATAGATAAGGAAGGTATATAGTCAAACATGCAAAATGGACAACATTTACTTCTGAATCATGGGAAACTGTTCAGTGCTCAGGTAACATCCAGAGGAATGGCTACAGGACATGCTATATTTATCAGAAAGGCATTATCAAAAATGCTACTGTCAAAAAACAAGAGGGACGATGTATAGAGGCAGTCCCAGTTCAGGCTTCAGGATATAGCTATATCCTCTTCTTCCTGCAGAGAATATTAGGCATTTCTGGTATGTTTGATACAGCCATATCCTCTTCTTCTTGCACAAGATATTAATCATTGCTGGTGTGTTTGAGACGCTTCTGTAATGTGGTAAAATTAGTGTGCAATGAGCAAGGTAGCCAAATGTGAGAGGAGGATTAAAAAGTACCACAAGAGACAGCAAGAAGGAAATCCTGCTTGGGGGCCTCGCCACTATACACAGCTGGTACAAAAACCTCTTTTTAGACATACTCCAGTGACATACCAATATAGACATGACTCTAGTGAGGGCTGTGCATTTGGGTCCCCATTAAAGGCAATATGGTGTTTAGAGTTTCCTGTGACACTGAAAAAAAAATCAATGAAATAATGACAAATTCTAGCCAGTACCTGTACAAAGATTAAAAAAAAATATCCACTAGTGTGGAAAGAATGGCAGCCAAGTACAGTGCTGAAGAAGACAGCACAAAGCTTCTGCTAGAGAAATTGCATGGCCCATGCTAGCAGCACAGCTGTTAACTGCCTATTGAACGGAGTTCAATCCAGTTGGCGGCCGGTCATGAGCGGTGTTCCCCAGGGCTCAGTTTTGGGGCCGGTCTTGTTCAACATCTTTATCAATGATCTGGATGAGGGGATCGAGTGCACCCTCAGTCAGTTTGCAGACAACACCAAGTTGGGCGGCAGTGTTGATCTGCACAAGGGTAGGAAGGCTCTGCAGAGGGACCTGGACAGGCTGGATCGATGGGCCGAGGCCAACTGTATGAGATTCAACAAGGCCAAGTGCCGGGTCCTGCACTTCGGCCACAACAACCCCATGCAGCGCTACAGGCTTGGTGAAGAGTGGCTGGAAAGCTGCCTGGTGGAAAAGGACCTGGGGGTGTTGGTCGACAGCCGGCTGAACATGAGCCGGCAGTGTGCCCAGGCGGCCAAGAAGGCCAATGGCATCCTGGCCTGTATCAGAACTAGTGTGGCCAGCAGGAGCAGGGAAGTGATCGTTCCCCTGTACTCGGCACTGGTGCGGCCGCACCTCGAATACTGTGTTCAGTTTTGGGCCCCTCACTACAAGAAGGACGTTGAGGTGCTGGAGCGTGTCCAGAGAAGGGCAACGAGGCTGGTGAAGGGTCTGGAGAACAAGTCTTCTGAGGAGCGGCTGAGGGAACTGGGGTTGTTTAGCCTGGAGAAAAGGAGGCTGAGGGGAGACCTCATCGCTCTCTACAACTACCTGAAAGGAGGTTGTAGCAAGGTGGGTGTCGGTCTCTTCTCCCAAGTAACTAGCAATAGGATGAGAGGAAATGGCCTCAAGTTGTGCCAGAGGAGGTTTAGATTGGACGTGAGGAAAAATGTCTTTACTGAAAGAGTGGTTAAACATTGGAACAGGCTGCCCAGGGAAGTGGTTGAGTCACTCATCCCTGGAAGTATTTAAAAGACGTGTAGATGCGGCGCTTAGGGACATGGTTTAGTGGGCATGGTAGAGTTGGGTCGACGGTTGGACTCGATGATCTTGGAGGTCTCTTCCAACCTTAATGATTCTATGATTCTATTCTATGATTCTATCGAAAAGATCCATGGTCTCCAGGACTCCAGCAGCAACGGATTAGCAGCCAGCAGCCTGGTTCCCATCCAGCAGGAGAATCAGCGAGGGGGGGAGAGTAAAGGGGACATGGTTTATTCTCCCTGTTTATTCAGTGCAGGTGTTGTAAATGTATGTGGTAACTAGAATACATAGCTAATAAAATACCCTTGCTTGTGCCTGAACTGGAAAGCACAGGGTGGAGAAGGTAGCTGCTGTGTTGTTTAACCTGTGCCATAGAAATAAACTCATAACTTTTACAGATAGTACTTTTTTTTTTTTCCAAAATTACACTACATTTTAAAGATTTTTTTCCTTAGTGCCAGAAAGGATTACTTCTGCTGAAATATCATCCCCATCCTAATTGCCTATGCCTCGGGTGTTGTCTGACAAGTAGCTTGTTCTCTTTGATTCGTGGCCAAGATGCTGACACAGCAACTGGTTTGTTTCCTGTGGAAAAGGAAGAACAGTATCAAAGGAATGGCTTTCAGATCTGCCAAAAAGAAAAAGGATTTGGGGACACGAGGAAGCCGTAGCCCAGCCGTCAGGCGTGTAAGAGCCCATGGGGACCCCGCAAACAGGACGCTTCGAATTCGGGGGGTCAGACTGTGCCTTGCAAGCAGAGCCCTTGCTGCTGCAGGGAGTGATGGAGGGGGGGAGCTTGTTGCAAGTGAAGCCCCTAAAGCAGTTGGGATTTAATGGACTCTGTTCCTCTTGTGCCTCTGGTGAATATGTGCGAAGGTGGCATTTCTAAAATGAAAGCTTAGGAGGTGTTACGTGATCTACAACACTGTGTACACAGTGCCATCACAGTACGTTTTCATGCCACAGCAAGGCAAATTTGGCCTCATGTTTTGAAGAACTCGATACACTGCGATGTTTCAAAATTAAAACAGTAGCCTCAGGCCAAGCATCCCCCATTGCACTAGTGCCTTCCTAGGTGCCTCCTTTCCAGATTTCTCAGTGAAGGATGTGGAATAGGTACCAGCAAGAAATAAGATGTGTGGTCTAAGATGCAGGGATGCAAGACCTCTTGTTCTGTCCTGTCATCATCCTGGGGTTTGCAAGTTCTCCAGTCTGATTTTCAGGTGGTTTTTTTCAGGTAGCCTATGCATATTATCCAGAGTTAAAAGCCATTCTCCTGCCCATGAGTAAACTAATGGCAAAGTTGGATCATTAATCTAGGATAAAAAGTGAGCTGATCCACCAGAAAAGACATTTGTTGACTTATGCCACTTTAACAAGATAAAATCCAAGTTTATTTGCAATAGTACTTTGCACAGAAAAACTCAGCAAACACTAAAACGTAGAAAATACTCTAATCTTAATGGCAGAACTGGGATGTTCATAGCAAGCAGAAAGAAGGGAGAATGTAATAGCTTTTCTTTTCTTTCTGGAGGATTGAACATCATTTAAGTCCTGAGTGAGAGAAGTGAGATGCCTCTGTAAATCTGTCCTTGCTAGACTGTTTGAAACAAGCAGTTTTAGATTGCTGTGGGTGCCTGCTGAGGAAAAAATAATAGGGTTGAGGGAGAAAGAAAGAGAGTGGTGTCATAGGTCAGGACTGAGCTGGGCTGCCAGTTGTATTAATTAACCTTGCTTGCACACTCTTGCATTATAATCAGTATTATTCAGCTTTAATTTAATTTCCATTAACCTTTACAAAACACCCACATGTTTGGATACAGGGAAATATGTCTGGGGCATTACTGCATGAATAGAAAGAACAATTTGCTCAGTCAAAAAGCAGCTTAAGAAAAGGCACCATAGCTAATCAGCAGCCTATTCTTTATCAGCTATGAGGAGCTGTCAGATGCAAAAGGCATAAAAATATTTATGGTCATTTGTATCTGCTCTTACCAGAAAATAAAAGTATTGGGCTTGTTCATGCAAGGCAGATAGAACTTTCCGGGTCACGCTTAATAGGTGGCTTAATGTTCAGTTTGCCTGATTCAAGGGCTGAAGGGCTGATTTGATCCTAAAACATCAGGTGCTGAGTCTTGCCCATGTCCCTCAACCAGCCTTTCTGCAGTGCTGTGGCATCTGTCTTATCCTCAAATTAAAATCATTGCTGAGGCAAGTATTTTACACCCACTTCCAGAATAGTACTTTACTGCTCTAGCTGGGATTTCACACCTAGCAAATAAGGATTTTCTGTCCCTTGTCTGTGGTTGATATCATGGCACTCTTTTGACAATTTAGAAGAATAATTAATAAATACAACAGAATAACTTCCAGAATGTATACTGGGGCATATTTTCCAGCAGGAAATTGCTGTCATCGCTGCTTATCTGTCTGGATGCTCTTTTTTCTTACAATGCATTAATTGCTTACATCCATGGTAAGAATGCAGCTTCTTAAACCTGTACCCTATAGGTATTTTTCAATTCCCTCTACTAAGCTCTCACTGGTATTTCATGTTACAAATGCATTTTTACCACGAGGTGCATCTATGCTGCCAAATCACTTAGCTCCAATACTTGCTTCTGGATCCTAGTCCCAGACCATCTGCACTGCACATATGCACATGTGCGTGTTCACTCCCAGTGAACACGGGAACGAAACAACCAGTTCCCTCTGCAATAAATCCAGGCTTTGGCCCAGGAGAAGGGCTGGCCCAGGAGCTGCTCCTTGCAGGCGGTACGAGCTGTGTCTCTCTCCCTCTGCCCTACAGAGACCTTTATTACCCCACCGGTGTCCCAGCCTGGCACACCCACGGATGCCCTTGTTTTATGCCCCAGGGCACATCTCACAGAGCATCAGCAGCGTGTTATGAACAGCTCCTGTGAGCTGCAGAGCAATCCTTTACTCTGGGAAAGGTGTTTTCACACATCATGAAAGCCGGTTCCTATCAGCTTCTTCTTTCCAGCTTCCTGGGGAACGCCACCTGGGCAGCCCAACCGCAGCCCAAGCCCTTAGCTTTTAAGACTCCATCCTCCTTCTCCAGGCAGAACGACCCCGCACACATTCCTTGTTTCCTCCATAGCTCAGCCCTCCTGCGATCTTGCATTTTTTCACATACATATTTCATCGCAATGCACCGCTCTTTCCACTTTCATTCATCACATGTTTCTGTCCACCTATGTACACGGATGCTCTCCACTCAGCTACACAGTCACCCGTGCTCAAGTTACAAGTACTGCATCAGAAATTACAGTCTGGGTAAAATCAGTTGTTATCTTCTGTCGTTACTGTAGGCTGGTGCCTACAAAGGGCTGTTCACAAAAATGCCACAGGGTTCTTGGAAGGGCTCTCTGTGTCGGTGACTATACTGAATTGTAACTGCCAGTCCTCCAGGACAGTCCGTACAATTTACAGGGCTAAAGAAACACATCTTATATGCACAGCCAAGAATTTATTATTAGTCTAACAAAAATGTTAACAGTCCAATAAAGTAATTACTATCAGTCCAGTTATACAGCGATATACTAAAACTGATAGTCCAAATTGTCCAGTTATTACAGCCCATTCCCAGGAAAGATATCCGTTGCTCCGCACCCACCCCCCTGTCTGGGGCTGTTCTCATCCTGCCCAGCCCCTCTGCGTCCTAGAGTCAATGGCACCGGTCTTCTCCAAGAACGAAGTGGGGAGCCTGGGAGGAATATGATGTTAATGTTCATAGTTTTCCACCTCATCTTCTCCAGGAGGGGTATGACTGACTCTGGGGGGCTTCTTCCTCCTCACTGTGGGTCTGTCTGGAGTACTTTTTATATGTTTTCTAACACAGTCTGCTTACTTGCTCTTTCCTCATTGGTTTGCAATTCCATGTTTTGTCTGAATTTGCTATATATAGCACATTTTACTTCTGTTGGAGGCTCATTGTTTGTTCTCTTTGTTATCCCTAAAACAGGTTTAACCCAATCCACAGGGTTGTTCTCCTCTAGTGAGTAATAACTGACCACGTGTGACTTTTGCTTACAGTCCTGGCACCTTTAGTATCAGTCTACACTTGCACCTTGAAGGCTCTATTATCACCCTGTGCTTGTGCTTGCAGGGACTCCTGTTACAACTCCCTGTTTTCCTTCAATCACCATAAAACTAGAGCTTTCTGATAACCTAATGAGTCTTTTATTAGCACAACCTAGTCACACACACATCCTTGCTTTAGAGCCAACTCTGTCACTTTACAACAAGAACAACCCGCCAGAAGACACACATTCAGACACATACAGCCACAGACACAATACTCCATATCTACTAGTTGTGGCAATATCACTAGTAAGTTGTCAATTTATGAACACACCCAGTGCACTTAAGGAGAAACAATCTGGATGATGGCTTCAAAAACTTCCACCATGATCATACTTCCGTAGTCATAAATTGGTGGTCTTAAGGGTGACGAGGTTTCAGAGCACTGTCCTCTGCCATGGGCTTCTGCCAGCCGCCTCCATCAACTGTTGGAGATGCCCCACCTATAGAAGAATTTGGTATCCAACCCTGATCATTCCAGGTGGTCCTGGCACATCTTGGTCCCACCAGGAACACTGCTATCCTGGGTCACAAATCTTTTCTGAACTACAGAGAAACTGGCAAGAATATAGTCCCAGTGACTCCTGGCAGTTCACGTCTCTCAAGCCCATATACTGGCTTCCCTAAGATGGAGGGCAGCTCTACTTGTCAGGATTGATGTCTCCAGCTATTCTGGGGAGACTTTGTCAAGAGTAAGAGTCAGGTTTTGGACAGACCACAGATAACATCGAAGTTTCTTCAACATGAACATGAGTAGTAAATACAGCAGTGGCAGAAGCACCAAAAAGCAGTTGCAATGGCAAATGCAATGGCAGCGGTGGTGGGCAGCATGTTCTTGCAGTAAGGGGATGTAAGCGTGGGGAGTGCACAGTCCTGGAGCAGTCACTTGCCATACATGAGACAGGAAAGTCCTGTACATGGCACACCAGAAAAGGCCAAGGGGTGAGCTGGTGGAAAGCCTGCTGGATATGGACCAAGCAAGCTCCACGGCTATACCGTGTGGATGCAGCTAGCCTGCTCTACAAGGGACTAACCTTGACATTTTGAAGATAAGCTACAATAGGGCTGATGCCTTCAGAAGTATAGCTGCCAGCTGCCCATAGCCAAATCTGGATCTGGACAGAATTTGGACTAAGGAGACTTGATATGATACTCCTCACATGAAAGGCAAAGTTTTTCATTTATCTCCACTCTTATAAACTTGTAAAGTCTGGGTTACTTTTAATTATATACCTGGGAAAATCAATAAATTAATCCTTCCAGAACTGACCATGTGTTACCCCTTTTTGATCGAAGTGACTAGCACAATTCACATCATTTGATTTAGGAGGACAGTTTGATGACAGATCCAGATATATCTGATGTAGTCCTGTTTATTTATAGAGAGTATACAAAGTCAGGTTGCCCTGGCCACGGCAGGATGCACGCAATGGGAGATAATTTCTCTAATGTCTCCGAGCACGTCTGTGACTAACATTTGCTGAAAAGTTTTGTCTCCGCTCTTTCTCCCGGCCATGTCAGCACTGCTTCTCTGACTCAACACCCTTCGAGTTAAGCACGTCTCGTGACAGAAGCAAGTGATCCACACTCACAGTCTCTATGTCCTCCTTGGAAGATCCTGCAGTCATTCAAAATTTGCCTTTTTCATACATCAGAGAACCTTCCACTGGTGGTTTAAGCACACGAATTACATTGCAAAGCAATGAGAAGTTACCCTGGGGATAGTCAGTCACCCTGTCTCAGGTGGGAGGTTGGTCATTCACAACCAAGGAGTGGTAACTTCTCAAATGCATTTGATTACTTGGGGTTATCCACTTAGATTAATGGAGAAGTCTTTCCTACTGTCTCAAGCACATTGTGTCCTGGAAGTCTACTGTCACAGGTATTAACAACTGAGGGCTTCTATTTTGGACGCTTTTGAGGCAGCTGGAAGGCTGCTCTCTAAGAGGAGGTACTGCTGTTCTTATTCACCACATTTATCCTCACCTTACGGACCTCTCCAGTGGTAAATTAATGATCTTTTCTTATTAGTTCAGGATACCCTGATTTATGTCTGCTCAGTTCTTTGAACTGTTTCTCTTCAAATTCAAATGGTGTTTATCCCACATACTTGAACAGTCAGTGCTACTGGATTCTTAGATATATTTCTGTCCTTTCAAAAACTTGTTGGAGATTTGCTTGAGCAAACCCAGGTGACCACTTTTTTGACACGAGTAGTACAATAAATAAATATATCTTGACACTGTTCTCAGACTGCCTGTCGGACTCTTAGAAAAGTAATAGCACCTTCCACTTCTGCTGGGTATTTGGGATGTCTTTGAGGTCAAAAGAAAGAATGATTTCCTCTTTCACGTGACAAACAAGTTCAAGCTTTGCTTAGCTACACCAGTGAAATTTAGTATAAATTGTTTCTACTCTATGATTTTCTTCCATATATCTAAAATAGCTGTTTAAAACTCGGTGGGGATAGGTCTATGTGACATCTTTCTTCCTCCATTGACTGACTACTTCGGTTGCACCTACCCAAGGTAAGTTTTGATTCAAATGACGCTGATTTTCACTTCTACTAAGACCGTTGCATACCATGCTGTCTACTTTGTTAGCACAAAGGCTTTAAAATGAGTGTATGTTGCATGTTCTCATTAATCCCTTTATATTGCCAATGTGGTATAAGGTGATTTAACAGTGGGTGAAAATCAGTGGGTTTGTATTTTTCCAAGGTTTTTGTTTATATAATTTTATACAATATAAAAATAAATTACTTCTGTGTGTGTTCACAGGTGAAAACAGCCTCTTTCTTTATTCATTCAACATGTATTATGCTGCTGCTGTTCTCCCACAATAGCCCATAATCCAGAAGAAACCATGTTGCTTTACCATGAATTAGTATGAAAGTAGAAAGTTCCAGTAATGCAGGTTTGATTTTCTTCCCTTTTTATTGCTTTCAAATTCAGAAACAGGTTTAAACCAGCACTTGAACTGACACAGCTAGAGCTTCTGAATATAAAGCAGCTTTAGATTCTTCCAAATTGGTAAAAATTTGAGAATTCTTTCCTGGCATTCAACAGTTTCACTCACACAGTTCACGTAGAGCTCAAACAAAAGCTTAGCTGAATTATTCTCTTTACTCCCAGGAGTGTAGAAACCTTGTATTTGCTAGTGGCTGAAGAAAAGACACACAATGCAATTGGCAGAGATGCAGAAATAAGTATATCTTGCCAAAACAGGCACAAAGAGGAGAATGCAACGAGGGAAACATATGAATTATGGAATTATGGAAATGTCAGTCCATTGGATTAAATCCTGATGCTAGTTATGTCAGTGTAAATCAATGAATACATTAAAATTTTTTATATGATAACAGAATTTGTTCTGTGTTCTATTAAAAATGTTAGTACCTGTTTTTAGTATAAATTACTCCACAACACTTGCTTAAACACCTTCACCTGAGTTTTGCAAAGGAAGTTGAATTAATTTGGTGCAAGATATAATGAGGCATGCGTTAGTATAATGCAAGTGCAAAGAGGAGAATAGAAACAAACTGCTATCTTTGTCTGTTGTTACTGATTTGAATTTACTTTCAGTCCCTTTGCACAGGAGCAAATAACTGCTCGAGTGATGAAGAATAAAGTTCCTAGATACTTATTTTCAGTTCTTTCTTTATGCTAGCTGTTATGACATTTGATGCACAAAGAAAAGACAGTAAAGTTGGATTTATGAATCCAACGGCCAGACTGAAAAATCCTAGCTACATTACTCCAATTGCATTTCCAGCAGAAATTGAGTTGGGTGAGTTAAACCGATTTTGGTCTTGTCTATCCATTTTGCTCTACTGACATTTTGAAAAGGTCCCAGGAGCTGCATTACAGTACTTTTGGTATGGAATTTCCCTTCTCTTTCTGACCTCTGTAAACAGTGCTGCCATCCCTGGATGTCCCTGCTCCCCTTTTTAGAGACTTGGACTGCCTAGTCCCTTAAGTGCTGTCAGTATCTTTAGGTCTGTATCAGCTACCAGCCATGATCAGCGTCTCCATCTAGATGTTCAGCAGACCTACGGCCTCTACGAATATGCTGGGATTGTTTGGCTTATCTTCACTTTTCACCATGAAAGTCATTGGTCCTACAGCATGGTACCACTGCTAAGTTGAACCAGACATAGAACCTTATCCCTAATGCAACCATTAAAAACAATGTTCCATGAGGATGTGTACTTCTAGCATATCATGATCCCAGTTGAACCTCTCAGATGGTCCTTAAACTGCCTGAAAATTTGAGTAACGGATCATCAGTGCATGGGGTGACCACTGGTGGCACGGAGTGACTCACCATGGTCATTTGTGCCCAGATGGCCCACCACAGGTATAAAGGCAACTTATAGCAGTGCAGGACTAAAATTAAGGCCCTGAGGCAGACTTGCAAGACAGTTAAAACAGATAATGAACACTTAGCCATTGCTAAGTCATTGTCCTCTGCTATTGTGAGGATCTGAACTGTGTTCTGTTGTGGGACAGGGGCATCACACCAATGTACATGAGTGTCTCCATGGAAGGAGACATGGGCACCCCATCATTCAAGGGCAGTTTGGGTCCTCTGAGGACAAAGACAACCATGATGATTAGGCTGCTGTTGGCAAGGAAGGCCAGAAAAGTTTCCCATGAACCCTAAATGTCTCTGTCTCACAGAAGCTCTCTAGGATCCAGGAGATGATGGTATGAGTGCCTTCCACTTTCCCTTTGTATGAGGGAATGCTTTAGGGATACTTCTCAGCCATATTCCCTGTTTGGAAACCAAGACCACAGGCCTTCACGAACCAGTACTCTGAGACGGGCAGGTGAGGATTCCTGTGTCACAGACATGCATACCCCACTTCACATCTCCGGGTTCTCTTTTTTTATTGCTTATATGCCACATTTTTGCTTTGCTTTGCCAATCTGGATGCTTCATAAGATCCTTAGCAATCGCCCAGAGCTGAGCTTTATAAGTTCCATCCCCATCCAGCAAGTAAACTCTCGCCCAGCCTCCTGTCTGCCCTGCTCAGAGAAGCAAAGAACCTCCTGGCCTTTCTCCTCTGCTTCTCATCCTACTGCCTCGGAGAAGCCCGTCCCTCTGTCCCTTCCCACTTGCCTCCTGGCCTTTCTTTTCTATTTGAAGCTTTACTTTTTGGCTTTTGGCTTCTTCTTTCCCCTTCAGGTTGAACACATCCAGTTACATGGCAGAAAGTCCAAGAAAGAAAATGAAGGCACAAACATGGAACCAGTACACTTTCTTACAAAAATCATGTAAAAATACCTAACAGAGTAGTGGTTAGCCCCTTCTCTGACTCCCCTTCTCTCAAATCGTCTGTCAGTCATACCTGATGATATCTGTGAATTACCAAAACTCTGCTATGCCAGGTGAAGACAAATTTGAGTTAACTAGATGGAGTCAAGAAAATGTATTTTTGTGCTTAGAATCAATTCCTTGCTAACGAAGCATTTTTTTCTGTTTATGACCTACTGAGATTACTACTGACACATCCTAAAGCCTTTCCTTTCTCATTCATTATTGGCTTTGTCTATTTTTATTTTTTTGGTCTAACAGTATTTCACATTTCATTTTTCTGCCATAATTTGTATTTGAGATGCTTTCACACTCACACAGTTGGTTCCATAATCTTTCTGACTACAAATTCCTGGATGGAAAGGCTTCATTTCCAGACATTGACTGGTGATATAATGGTTGATCCTAAACAGCAAGGATGAAAAGACATGGAAGGAGACTAAGAAAGAGGTTTATATAGTTTGTAAGTCTTAACAGTGGTCAGCACTATCTCCAAGGACATAGTATAACTGATTCCATAAGCGTATTTTGCAAATCCTGGTTTAGAACAGTAATGCTGACACAAGTCCTGGAGTGCAGCAATTTTATTAACCCAAGAAATGAGTTGTTATGTGGTTACAGTTACCTTAAGATCTAAAGTGTGACTCATTTTTGTATTCTGCATTGATCTCGGGCAGAACTGTATGTCTCAGCTGAAAACATATTTAGTATTCTGCATGATGTTTCCATTTTATAATGGAAAGGAGCACCTGTGAAGAAGCTTAGGAAAAGCAGATCCATTCATTATTTCTGAGTATTAAAACCATAAGATTAAAATAATTTTACTGTTATCGTAAGCAGTAACAAAAGATTTGACAGAAAACAACTTGCTGTTCTATTTGAAAAGATGATGGATACAGTGATCATGATACTTTCTACTTAATTCTTACACAATAACAATAACTTTACTCCATAGAATGTCAAAGAAATGCTATTAAAGACAAATATGAAATTGTGAAGCAATGAAAACCAAAAATTTGTACTTCCTATCTGAACTTCTTCCTTCACAGTTTAGCAAATAGTGGGTCTGCCTCTCCAGAAATCCCACTGGGAGGTGTCGGGAGGATGTACTTACAGACAGATCTGTGTTTTTGTGCAAGGTACTCTGTTACGGAGTTCCCCAGAACTTGGGAAGTCCCCACAGCACAGGACTATTAGGATGGGAAGACAGTGTGCATTAGCTGGGTATGGTATGGGTGTAATTACCAATACCCTGGAACAGTGCTGTGGATGCTCGTTAGTCTGCCTTTAACATGTTGATTAGTACCTTTGGAATCACCTTGTAGTAATTAGCACCGGAGCTTCCAAAACTATTGTTTTCTTGTATCCCTGGCATCCTCATGTTTCAATAAATATCTTGAACTACCACCTTAAAAAGCAGCATTTGAAATGTGTGTGAAGTCAGTCCCTCTTTGCTAATTGCACATCGTATTGATAGGGACAGTTCAACTCAAGTTAACGCGTCAGTGTTTTGGAGGGAGCGAAGAACAAAGCTACGCCATACCCCATTAAGTCAGGACTTTCTGATTTGCTGTCAGCGTCACCTGTACCTTGCCTGTCCGCTCTAACAGAGTGCTTGGTTTGTATCAGTCTTTTCCATTGGAAGTGACTCATGCCCTGTAGCACAGATTTCCTTTCCCCCAGCCTTTGTGACATTGTCCAAAGTGAGTACCGCCCCAGCCACAGAAACGGCGAGATAAGAGGGGCTCAGGAGAAACGACGAGATAAGAGGGGCTCAGTTGGGAAAAACACTCACCGTCGCTGCTGCTGTTACTGTCACCCAAGAAGACAGGCTGCAGATTTATCAGGAGTAAAGGCGGCTGCTAGAAATCCACAAGGAATGAAAAGCATATTTCCTGTTTAGCTTACATTGTGCTTAATATCTGAGGCTAGGTGAGGTAACCTGTTGGGAAAGGAATACTATTAGCATAATCACTGTTTTATTAAAGCAACGCTATGAAGGCACAGTGTGGTCATTTACAGACAAATGAAAGATGAAATCCTTCTAGCATAAAGGAAATCAACATCTTCTTATGTGTGGGTGCCACAACCCACACAGCCTTAATATTTTGAAGGACTAAAGTCTAAATAGGTCATACTTTGTTCAGGGAAGAAGATGACACGGGTTCCAAGTACCCAGTAATGTAGTTAGCACATGGCAATACATAAACCTTCTGGCTTTCTCAATATGCTTCCTTCTCCGGTTTTCATTGCTGTTGGGGTTGGGAGGGGGCTGTTACAGTTTAAAGGCTTTATGGAAAAAAATGTATTCTAAAGAAAGGTTTAAGCTGACACAGCTGCATGAGATTGGAGAAGTGCTCAGAAGGCATTAACTCATCAAAGACTGGATTTTCTAAATAACTAGGACATTACTGTAACACATCTGTGTGCTCTTACTAAGCCTTTCTCACGAGTTTATGTGTTCAATTAAATGGTGGAGTTTTGACTTAGAAAACACATTCTGTTTATAAACTGAAATGTTTTCCCTGACTATTATTGTAAACTAATAAGTATAAATTATATCAATAATGCTGTTTTGTCTACGTTTTTTTTATTTCCAAAATGCATTTGAGAAAAAGACAAGAATTACACTTTTCAATTTTAAGTCTCACAACAGGATTTATTGGTGCCATATACTGGCTATTTAGTCCTTTTAAATTTCACCAAATTATGAATAATGTGTTTTAAATGTAGAATAATAAGAACATTATGAACCTTGTAACTGAATCAGCCAACATCAAACTATGTAATTGGCAAATCTGTATTATTTAAATTACATTAAGTCGAACTTTGGTACAATGTTCCAACAGTGTAATTCAGTTATGAAGCTTTTAGGTGTGCCAACAGGAGAACGCTCAAGCCAGTGTACAACTGCTTGTGTGCAGAATCCAAGCACTAAAGCCACACACATACATACCCCTTGTGTCTCAGAGGTAGGCTTCTTCCTGACAACTGCCAACCATTTTAGATCCTTCCTCCCCAGTGTATAAGCATGTGGGGCACTAACATGTTCACGCAGCAGGTAAACATGGTCACATTGCTGTTTGCCTTTCCTGGAGGGATGTCCCCACAAAAATCTGAAGGAGAAAAGGGTGCTTCAGTTCATAGCCCAGGCAAGCTGTCAACATTTCTGCCGAGGATGGGTTTAAGCTAGTCAGATGGAGCGTGGGCAGACAATCTGTTCCACTGCATCCATCGCACAGGTGGTAGGAGCCAGCAGAGCTTGGAAGGGAGCTGCCGTCAGCCACTGCTGAAACCCCCTCTGGTACATTTGTCAAAAGGCGTCTGAAGATGACCTAGGATTTAAACAAGGCTCTAAATCACTTAAACTCTTTGTAGTAAAAAGTGCTAAACTATAATTGTTTGAAGCGGTGCCAGAGAAAGGTCAGCAAATTAATATTGCATTAGGTGAAATGTTAACAATATCTCCAGTGCCAGGTGAGCAAAGTACTTACACATCTGAGTATTTGCATCCCTAATCAGCAATATATTTGAGCACATGCTTAAAATACTTAATCATACTTAAAGGTGCTTTGCTAGATACCAGTGAGAGTGCTCACATTCCTCACTCTGGTTAGTCAAGACCTTTATAAAGCCAGAAACAAATATATTTAGATCATGGCTCTAAGAACCAACCTCTAGAATAACTTGCTTAGCAACTAGGTTGTGAGCAAAGGAAGTATATTAACAGTGTGATTGAAGAAAGGGCTCATCCTTCCTTTTCTCTGTCTTTTCCCGTCACCTTACAAAAACATGAGAGTCCTTAAAGAAGGAAAACAATTTTATTTAGCCATATCTGGTTTTCAGAGATTTAATTTATGTATGAAAGTGTATTCTGATGGAAGGAACTAAGCCATCACTTTATATAATGCCATATTTATACAGTATGATACTAGCAGAGCTTACAGTTAAGGCTGCTAAACTCACAATGCCCTATTTTCAGGTACTTGTTACTTTGACAAATTTCTGTGGTTTGGCTGAAATTTCCACACCTTGGATTTTTGTCTGGTTGTTTCAGCAAAATTGCTTGCTAAGCTTTCATGAAAGTCATGTAAGACATGCTGTTTTTCCCATATTAAAATTATAACAGAATCTTGTCTGAGAATTTGTCAACCCTACATACTGGGAAGCAGAGACTTTTCACTTGGTATAGATGGTTCTAGATAGTTCTGCTGCCATTTCCATGAAAATGCCTACAGGCTTAGTCAATGAAACTAGAAAGGAAAGAGAATTCAGTAGAAAACCACCGGAGTGCAAATCTGCACTGAACACGTCCCGTGCCTGCAACATCTCAGTGTATCCGAGGAACTGGTGGTGTTCCTGGAGCGGAGAGCAACTCAGCAGCTTCAAGGGCTGAGCAAGAACTTCCCTAGAACAGCTTCTGCAGATGCGGAGCGGGAAGACTCTCTCTTGCATGCTCCTGGTGCTCTCACTGCCAGAGCCGCAGAGTGTGCGGCCTCTCAGAGCTCGTGAAAAGAAAAATATTAATATTTCTAGGATGGGAAGTTGCTGCTGAGAGAGACTAGGACAGAAGCCAGCTGGAAGATGAGAACTGGAATGACAACAGAGGATAATGTAGGTGTCTTCGTACACTCAAGCACATTCATCTCAACAACCTGAAAACAAGCTTTCATTAATGTCACCTGTGAAACCTGCTGGGAAAATGTCAGTCGCCTCCCCATTCAGTTGCTTGTTCGTACAGCAAATTTAAGTCCATTACAGCTATGTGGATCTGCGGCAGGTAGGTATAATCCTCCTCATGGTTCATACAGGTGCTAAAATGGTTTCGCATAAGGGAATCTGGAGGGGTTTCGTGTTTCTGTGGAGTGACATAGGAAATGATACACAAAAGATCTGCATGAAGGGAGAGGTTTTAGATGCTTGTGGTCCTCTGAATAACCTCCACCACCCATGGACAGATTCTCTGAGTAAATGTGCCTGACTGCACAGACTACCTTGGGGCACACTAGCAGAAAGACAGTGCTGCCTGAACGTTGTCAAACCATTTCTAAACCTGGTTTGCATGTCTCGGCATCTGGTGTTTCCTGTTCCAGTCCTGGAGCGCAGAGTGAGTCGCATGGCTACACAGTAGCCTGATGAGACCTCGGGTGGCTCCACGAGGAGAAATTCGGTCATCTCTGCCTAGTAACCTTCAACATTTCTATAGTTAGGTCTCATTAGCTCAGGCCTGTGTTTGCGAACACAGCTAAGCACTGCCGGACCACGTAGTTGATGCGTGTGTGGTCTCAGCCAGCAGCAGACAGTGGAGCGGGGGGACAGTTCACACATCCGTGAGCCAGGTCTCTGGAAGACAGTAGCCTGAGCGCCAGAGTCCAGGGCTCCTCCCTCGTCTGGACGCTCATTTCCCTTTGTTCTCACCTCAGCATCCCTTTCCTTAGCAAACACCTCAAATCACTTCCCTTTCCTCCGTTAAATGCAGTCGTTCCACATCGGCTTCTAACACCAACCTCCTCCTCAGCCTTAGCCTCATCTCACGAGCACCCGCACCCCTCATCTCACGAGGACTGGGGCGCGCTG
>NW_008824676.1:4513763-4514345 GCF_000699105.1 Pygoscelis adeliae
AGGAGTCCGGGTTCGGCCTTGGGACGGATGGTCGCCGTCGGGTTTTTTCTGCTGTTAGTTACTCTGTCCTGTCTTTTCCTGCTTCTGCAGCGTACAGGCTCGAGGAAGAAGGGATTTAGTAAAATCGCGGTCAGCCAAAATGGGGAAATACCTAAAGCAGCGGTGAGGAGTCTGATCATCTGCCTTACTGCCCGTGTCCTTGTCTTGCGCTGGAACCAGCGGAGGAAGATGTGTGTTTTTATCCTTGTGCATTTCCTGCTTCTGCAGCGTACAGGCTCGAGGAAGAAGGGATTTAGTAAAATCGCGGTCAGCCAAAATGGGGAAATACCTAAAGCAGCGGTGAGGAGTCTGATCATCTGCCTTACTGCCCGTGTCCTTGTCTTGCGCTGGAACCAGTGGAGGAAGATGTGTGTTTTTATCCTTGTGCAAAGCCGATCTGTCTAACTACTGAACAGAGCTATGTGCTGAAGTTGGAGATCCTGACAAAATGGGAGTACTTGTGTTCTCTGTGACTTGCAGTTTACTTCTAACTCTGGTGCGAGGGCACAGTTTATTCACATGTGAGCCAATTACTATTTCCAG
>NW_008824676.1:4514386-4543918 GCF_000699105.1 Pygoscelis adeliae
ATGGGACACTATGATCAGGACACGGCTGCTCTCCAAATGGAGGTAAGTTCTCCCACCCCTACTGTAGTATGTAAATATAAACACTATGAAACAACCTTTTTAGTCATTGAGAAATGGTTTGTGATACCTGTTGCACTGAATGACAAGGCAGACAATGTTTAGTGACTAGATGTTTCTTTAAACCTTTTTGGAGTGCGCTAGAGCTGCTTGGTTGTATAAGCACTGTGTAAGGGAGCTATAGACACCCCACCCCCCCGCCTTGGATCCTGTATTGGAGTGGAAGAGGAATGGGTGTAGCGCAGCAATGTGGCTGTTCAGAGTTCTTTAGCAGAGCTGATCACGTACAGCCCAGGCACCTCACTGATACACAGAGCAATTCTTGAAATTCTCTGGGGGCATAACTTATGATATCCTGGCCCACCTGAAGTCAGGTAGTGCAAAAATATTGTTTAGAAGTTGCTCTTTGTTCCTCTCTTAGCCTATGTCTACTGAGGAGAGGTACCTTAACTTGCTCTTGGCCCTATTCACCATTGTGCCTTTTGCATTTTGTTGCCTTCTGACTGGACGCTGAAACTTCTGACTGAAAGAGCAACTTTCGTGTTTTGGTATTTTTTTTCTGAAAACAAACACTTTCCTACCTGAACTGACTGTAGCGTATGGCTCCCTTAAGAATATGCCACCTTGTGGAAAGGCTTTGCCGATAGCAATAGCTATAAAGGGCGAGAGCCTCTCTGGGTGAGAGGCTTGTAAAACAAGTTTTAAACCTGTTTTAATAATGGCTTTTCAGTGGTAAGAGGAGGGGGAACATCTTAACACAGGTCTTGAAAAGCTTACTGCCTTGTGCTGTGCAGAGGGTGAAACAGAAGTGAGTTGAAAATTAAGAAGTTTCTGGTTTAAAAAAAAAAATATCATAGGTGGTATTGAAGATGGCTACTATTACTAAAATCTCTCTTTACTGAGCTTGGAGGAGGAGCTTGGTTCAGTCGCCAAAACATACTTTCAGTGTTGCTTGGGGTAGTTAGGATTCCCTGTTTGGCCTCTAGCTGCCAGCCTGGAAGGGCACAGGCTTTGGTCTCGCGTCGTGTTTGCCAGCCCAGTGTAGACGTATGGGAAATTCTGGTATCAAATGTTAAGACATCTTTATGCCAGCAACTGAATTCAGCTGCAGATCTCAGATAAACTGTGGGCTTTTAAATTGGAAGGCAGGCTATAGGCTTCAGTTGTAAACTCTGTGCAGTGCCTTCTGCAGTCATCATTTGTCAGGAATGCTTTCTACAGTGTCTGCCACTTTATCTCGTCAGGTATGCTGCTGGTTCTTACTTGGTGTGTCTTAACTACAACTGTTGAGCCAGCTTTTGTCAGTATTCATGCCTTCCAGTCATGCTGCTGTTACAGCAGAGAGACCATAGAGCCATTTTTATTAGTTTGCATGACTGACTTTTCTGAACTGTCAGTAACTTGTGCCTAGTGCGTGCCTTCTGCATGGAGGGAGTTCCTTTTGGAAAGGGTTCATGGCTTACCTGTTCTCTTATAGCTACTTCATAAAAACTGCATGGTAGTGAGAAATTGTGTTGTTTTCTCTCTTTTTCCATCCTGTCTCCCTTATAACCTACTGCAGTGGTTGATCAGTACTCAGCCAGCTGACTGGGTGGCTATGTGGAACAACAGTGTCTATTAGGATTTGGTTTCCCTACCCTGTTTTGTTCCTAGTGTCCTGTCATTGCCACTGTCTGGCCTCTAATTTGGTATACCTCAGTACTCTCGTGTTGTGCAGACATTTCTAAGCTACCTAATGTGTATGTGTGCTGCTCTGCCTGCCTTTATTTGTGATTCAGCAGTGCTGATTGACTGCTTGGTCAAACTGAATTTTTCAGGCAGCTGCTTTACTGGTGAAAGGGTAAGGAAGTTTCCCCCCACTCTGTATGTAGCTTATGTTGAATCTGTTGCTTGGGGTTAGACTGGAGTTAATATGGTAAGCTTAGGGCAGTTCATGGCTGGGCCTTTTCCCTGAGGGAGACCAGTGCGTACCAACGTCACTTACACATTTTGATGGGGTTCTACATGGTATTCAGTATGGCACCAGTATAGTTTGTCCATGGTTGATTGCAACAGGGAACCTTCTCAGGATTGTCAAAGGGTTCTGCTTTTCAGGGGACTTGGTGTTTCAGCAGAGGAGGAGGAGCTATTGACTTCTGGAATATTGTTTAATTTCACTTTGCAGCCATAAAGAGGCAGCGGGTTGGGAGGTGGAGGAGACTTCTGTTGTTTTAAGAGCTTGAATTTTTCTGTAATTGGTAGTCCAAACTTTGTTCATACCAAAGAAAGAATTTTAATAGTATGTTGGTTAAAACGTCCTTCTTTTGATCCTCAGTAGGAATGCTTAAAGGCTTTGTTTTCTAATTGCATCGCGCTCTTCCCCCTCCCCTCCCCACAGCCTGTTCTCAAGACTGGGCATGGTCTTAGGATGTAAACGCTGGTTTGAGATTGAGCCTTGTAATATTTTTCTCACTTTATCTTAACTGACTTTGAGCAAGCTGCTTAAACATGCAATCAGGGCACATGGTGGAGACGTCTTCAAGAAATCCAAGTATTTTGTCAGAAAGTGCCTTGGTGCTAAGTCCTGTTTTCTGCTCCTATCCCCTCTGGAAACTTCTTCCCATTACTTATTTGGAGTGTTTAGTCCCGGAAAGAACAAAGAATTGTCAAGGGGACAAGTCTCAAGGTGAAGTTCGCTCTCCAAAACAGTGATAACTCTCTCCTATATCCCACTCTAAATGCTCTACAGCTGTGTTCTGCTGTGGGGATTCTTCTACAGCCAGCAGAACTGTGCTTTCCATCTGCTGGAGCACAAAGGCTTCTGTACATTTTTTCTGCTTTCTGGAAAGATGTTAAATT
Organism: Pygoscelis adeliae; assembly: GCF_000699105.1. NCBI lineage: Eukaryota > Metazoa > Chordata > Aves > Sphenisciformes > Spheniscidae > Pygoscelis > Pygoscelis adeliae. Next base: position 4,517,282 of record NW_008824676.1, read on the forward strand.
GGCATTTCTGGGATGGTGTCTTCATAGTTAATCCTCCAGGAGAGGATCATGTGGAGCCACTGTCTCAGGTGGTGGTTGTCCTCCAGGAAATCAGCTGGATCACAGCTGATCTGTGGTCTTACAGTTCTGCCTCGTGTATCAACTTTTCGTAATGATGTTCTATAAACCAGAACACTGAACTGATTAGAGCAGGAAAAAAGACTAACTCAATCTTATGGCCTCTGTTATGGGTGTTCTGGCTAGTGATGATAGTTCCTCTGGGATCTTATTTTCTGCAGTAGAAAATTCATCATTTCCAGTTGCTCCGTCCATCCCCCCATTTTTTTTTTTTTTTAATTCTGAGCTTTCAGCTTGGCAGACTGAGTTTAGGCTACTTGAGTTTTGCTTTATATTTGGATTAATTTTGTTTATACAACAAATGGTGATTTTAGGAAAGTAAAACCACATGACTTTGTGTGTGAAGTTTCATGGTTTGTGTATGTTAGCTAAACAGCTGCCTGACAGTGGAATCTAATTATTTGCAGATGCTTACAGTATCTGTGTATCAAAGCAATTTGACAGTTACTCCGCTCATGTTACTACTAGCTCAGATTGGGAGGCTGAAGGTCTAGGGTTTGTTTAGTGAGGAAAATGGATGGACACAGCAGAATACCTGGTTCATTACAGCTATACTTTCATAGGTGTAACTCCCCCTCGTGGTCATCCTCAAAACCAAGTCACTTCTAATTCCAAAGTAATTCCTACTTTAACTGTCCTGGAATAGGTTGTCAACATAAGGCATTATTCCAGCAAGGCAGAGAATATTACTGTGTCGTAACTTTTTGTTCATATCTCTTAATCTGTTCTGCTGCAGTTCTGGAATGTGTCCACTGCAGACAAGCCCTTAAGACTTCCTGACCTGGGTAAGATCTACAGGTCTGTAGAAGTACAAAGGCAAAAAGGCTTGCCAGTGAGTTTTTAAAGCAGACTATACAAAACACTGGAAAATGTCCCGCAGAGAACAATAAAGTACCTCAGAGAGACTGGAAAAATGATTCAGTAGTGAGTTTTCCGTTCACTTCTGAGTTCGTGACCATGTGCCAGAATATGTGTGTGTGTCTATGGAGAGTTCAGCGCAACTGACTGCAGCAGTGGGAGAAATTGTATGAGAATTAGACTAAGAAAACCAGTTTGAAGTGGATTAAGAAGTACCTTCAAAAGCTTAATACTGAAGTTCTGAGAGTTAAAATTTTTAATGTAATCACTTAATTTGCTTCCACTAAATGTAAATTTACAATTAATTCAGTATGAAGTTACTTCCAAAAACTGGAAACCTGGTGTCTGGCAAGTTTAAACCAGTACATATATGTATGTATGTATGTGTATACACACAGGGAGGAGGAAGCTGTCCGCCTTTTGTAGGTTGGAAGTTTTGGGGAAATAAGTGCTGTTTTGTGTAGAAGGTTGTTACTGGGATGTTCTGCAAAATAGCACAGGTGTGACTTTACTGAAACCTCTACAGACAGGCATCCTGCCTCTCCCTCCTATTCCATATGAGCAGTGCTTGGTGTAATATGTGAACCGCTAGTACTTAAAACTTGAAGCTTAAATCTCTCTGCTCTTAAATTTTTGGTAGCTCAGCTTCAATTAGGAAAGCAATCAATATTCTCTATCTGCCTGGAGTTACTTTTTGTCCCTGCTGCTGCCTTAGAGCCTAAGTTGGAGAAAGCGTGCAGAGGTGTGGACATTGAGTCAATGGAGCAAGCACAAGGGGCTCTTTAATTCATATTTTGCTTGTAACATTTTTGCTGTTTCTTTACCATGTATGGCTGGTACTAACGGGCAGGGAAGGCTTGTGTAAAAAGTGGTAAATGTAGCATGCTGTGTACATCATATGTTACTTGAGACAAACTAATGTAACTTTTCTAGCTTAGCAGAACAAAGTGGTGGTCACAAAAGATTTTCGTGGTGAAACAGCTAAATTGCTGCTTGTTAAATGAAAGTTGGCAAACACCGAAGTATTTTTTTATAGACTCTTCATAGGGATCAAGGGAAATACAAAGCAATACGACTGACTTCTGTGCTGGGTAAGTCTCTAGAAAGACAGAATAGCTGGACATGAATAATTCTGTTTTGAGCATCATCATGTCGCTTGTAGAAAAGCTTTGGTTAAGGGGTCAAAAGCATATGAATTGGACACATCTGTTATTTTGTACATACAAATTTAGGAAGTGTGTTTTTGTTTTTGCACTCTCTTGCTCTCAGGTGTTCCAAAGAAATGTAGGTCATCATTAGTTCTAACAGTGGTTCTTACAGCAACACATTCATAAACCATCTTTGCTGATTCCTGTGGGTACACTAAATTAGAGCCACTTAAAAAGTGTTTGCTACTGAGGCTCTTCATAAGTGTGATTAGCTTGTGTGGATTGTGAAACCAGACAGGCAAATATGTGTAATCCTATTACACTGGCTTTAAGCATATCAGTCATCTACAAAATCTAATGCTGCTTTGTCTGAACAGCATTCCTTGTCTCCTTGATAATGTGAATAGTACTGCCTTGGTCTGAAAGAATGATGCTTAGAGTGCATGGGGGTCCAAAGTAATGCATGGCTGATGAAGAAAGGGTGTTTACCTTATGTTAACTGGGGTACATTGAGATGGTGCTGAGAGTGAGATTCCCAGAGCCTCATCTTTGTCCATGTTCAGAGGCTGTGTCTACACTAGCAAGTAATTTGGTGTTACAGGAGTGGATCACTAGGTGAAGTTGTTAGCACACTTCTTACCTGTCCACTGCATGAGACTAAGGGGTTTTACTCTGGACTAGATTTAGGCCAGTCCTACTGTGCGTGAGGTCTGAAGTTGGCCTACAAAAGGCTGACTTCCAGATCTTTCTCAACAGCAGACCTTTCTGGGAAATACCACGGTATCCTGTTGTTGGTCCCCTGCAGATTGCTGTCCTTTCTGCAGTGCCCTGTCTAGTGTTCATGTGTAGCTGCAAGACCTGGTGGTTTCCAAGTCTCACTGTGCAACCTGCGTCTCGGACCCCCTCTTCTCCACACTCATATACTAAGTGTGGTCACTGGCTAAACCAAGGCACTGTAGGTGTGGAATGATGGCCTTAGTCCTGTGGCTGTAGCCTACTCCAGGAGGACACCTGTGAATGACTGGAGTCATGCAAGCTTCCCTAAAGCTGTTAATATAGAGAAGGAAAACATGGACAGAGCTACTGAGTTTGGAACTGCTTTGTCTTCATTGATAGGAGGTGGTTAGGGCTTGGGAGCTGAGCCCAGACTGGTGGGAACACATCATCCTTGGAGTTGGGGAAAGCCAGCAGTGAGTACAAAGCTTTCAGACATAGAAAGGTGTATTTGCCTTTACCATTGTCATGTTCAATTCCAAGATCGTCTCCATGTTTTTAAGGAAGCGGCTGTTGCGCTGTGGAACCTCGTGAACTTCACCTGGTCAGTAGCAAATCAGATTAGGGAGGACAAGTCTGCAAAGGGTGATGTGGTGACCACGATTTCAGAGGTCATTCTTCACATTATCTTCCTTTGAGTAGTAGACAAGTGGACAAAATTGTATACCATTGCGTACAGGTGGCCCACACTGTTTTCCCTCTGCTGTCCATGAGTTGTCAAACTGTGTGGGATCAAGCATCTCATTAACAGCTCACATCCAGCGCATTGGCCCATGGCAGCTCTGGCATCAGCAACTTGATTGTCTTGCAGGCCTTGGTGAACCACCAAGGTACATTTGTGGACATCTTTGCAAGGCTCATGATACTTAAGTCTTCTCTAAATCTAGCCTAAGAATGGAAGGGTATTCTGACACCCTCTTTCTGAAGAGGGCTTTGTGGTGTTTAGGTGCCTTCCTGCAATTGTGAGAGGCGCTGTTTGTCCACAGCGCTGCATGGGTCATAAGGCTGTATGGAGCCCAGGCCCTTATTGCATGCAGGTGGAGGTGGAATGTGAGTTTAGTTTTCCACTTGCAAGATGGATGTGATGTTCAGGATGACAGCTTGGCTGCAGGATGTTATCTATGCCTTTGTTGATAAAGACCACAAAAAGCGAATGGTCCAGGAAAGGAGCACATGGGATAGGGGATGTAGTCAAAGGTCAATGCTTTCTTTTCCAGTGTGACAGTGCAATGATTAAATATGACAATTTCTAAAACCACTGTTGTGTCATCTCTTCAGTTCTCTACTCCATTCCAAAGGAGGGGGTAGGAGTGTCTGCACCACAAAGCTTGCTGCCTTTTTCTCTCTCTTGTTATCTGTTTGCTGTTGATTCACCAACCGTTTAGGGCAAACATGGTTGCTTTGTCTCCCATTGTCTTTTTGGACCTTTTCTGTGTATTGTATGCAGCTGATTGCTGCATCACTGTAGTAATTTGCTTGCCAGAGGGAAAGGTGCATTATGTCTGCCCTCTTCTCCCAAACTACATAGTGGAGATGAGTGGAGACTTGCTTGCTTTCTGCTTAGCTGTTAAAAGAAGGGGAGGTGTGCAGGGGAGCATAAGAGCTGTGTAAGCAGCTACTGTAAATGGGGAGGGAGAAACTTGCTATGATTCAGAGGCACAGGGGACAGGCCTGGATAATCAGTCTCTGCAGGACAGAAAGGATATTCTCTTACCAAGGATATCTGCTCCTTTCCATCCCTGTAGTGAGACAGACAAGAGCTTCCTGGGGAAAAAAAAAAATCATCCATCTTTGCTGTACTTAACTTCTGGTAGATCAAAGTATTTCAGAGAATAACCACATCCTTCCCAGTTTGGCCCATGCTGTGTTCCCCCAGAAGGCCTGCACAACCAGATTTCTTCAGTCCCAGTAACTACTGCCACTCTCCTGTTCACAAAGCACTTAGTGGCCAAACTCTCCACGCATTTATCCTGCATACAAAAATTAAAAGCAGCTTTTCAGAACGGGACTGTGCCCATCCAGCCTCATGATGACCTAGCAGTACCTGACTACCCAGACTCCATGTCCCAGCTCTGTACTGCTTCGCATAAGCTAATGCTCTTATTAGGAAGGTACAAGGTATACCATTTTAAGCAAAGCTTAAGAGTCCAGCTGGGTGGGGGAATCTCTCTGGGGAGTATGCCTGGAGCTACAAGCAAAATGTTATATGCTGAAGGCTAACATGGCCCACAGATCATAAGATGCAAGGGTAGAAGAAAAGGTGGCCTTGAGTTTTTAGAACAGGAGAAATAGGGAAGATAATGGGGGGGGAAAGGCACCATGGCCAACAAAATGAGCACTGTGGGCTAACAATAAGGAAACACTGGCTAATACAGGCATTCAGAACTGGGGAGAGCAGGAGGGGTCCCAGCAGCCACCTTGCTGTGTAGAGCATGCTGCCTGCCGCCCTCCCTTGGGTGCTTAGGTGCCTGCGGATGGGCGTGAATAGCAGTTACTGATAAGGATGGAATTACCTCTCTAGGATTGGGCTGACTTCTTATAGGCCTTCATGCATCTACCCCACTGGCTGCTGCTCTAGTTAATAGTTTGGCTGTTCTGGAGGGAAATAGAAGGTCTCCTGCAGAAAGTGCTACCCCTGTCACGTGTCTAAAGCCTCCTGATCCTTTACCAGTTGGGCAGCAGGGTGGGCCAAGAGCTGCTCGGGTCCTTTTCTATGTCCTTGGTGGGCCTGTCAGTGACTACTTGCACAGTGTTGTTCCTCTGCCTGCCTTCCCTAGTGCCACCTCAGCTGCAAGGTGCTGCAGCATCGCCTCGGGGTGACTCCCCCAGGGTGTGTGCTGCCTTTTGTCTGCAGCAGTCTAGGAATGAGATGCTGGGGGAAGAGGGAGAAGGAAGAGGTGCCATTGCGTTGCGTATGCCTCTGATAAGGAGGTGGATGCATCCTCCTCTTTATCAGAGGCATCTGTGAAGGAGAAGAAAAGCAAATATGAGTCCTTGACTGCCTGTAAGGTTACAGTACAATGACATGGCTTGTGAGCTCCCTACAGCCCCCAGCTTCTTGTGGGTGAAGGTTTCTGCAGTGTGATGGAGGTGCTGGGGATGTACCTGTTTCTGTTTAGACTGGCTCCTGTGAGGGGAGGGTGAAAGCTCACACCAGGTTGTCCCATCAAGTAGTGATAAGTTACTTCTGTGCTACAGCAAGCAATGAACTGTTGGGAAACTGTCTCTCCTTTGACTCTGATCTCACTAGCAGGAGGAGGCAGGGTCTTTAAAGTGTCAAGGATTTGGGTCGAGATTTTGGAGGGATGGAGGAGAGACTGTGTGAGGCAGTGCATGCAGAAGAGGCTCCTGTAGTAACATCTTTAGCTTTGTTAAGAGAGCCCTTTCTTATATTTGGATATCTTGCATTTGGAGGAAGGAGGAGGTGATCATAAAGTAATGGGGTAAAGGAATTAGCATCTTTCCTTACCAGCTGCTGTATTGATCCTTTAGAACTTGGATTTTTTTTTTATATTATTTAAAAGCCAGTTGTTTTTCTTGCCTTCTTGCCTCTCTGGTTGGCCTGTGTCTCAGAATAAATAAAAATTAAGAGTAAATAAAAGTTAATAAAAGAAAGTAATTTAATTAAGATACATACCTATGTCTATAGAGCAAAAATCTATAATTACTCAGGTCATAATTGTTTTAGACATTTTATGTTCATAAAAATAAATAACTGAACAAAAATGCCACAAAAGAAATATATCTCTGTGGAAGACTAGAACTATTTCTCACAAATACTTAGGAATGAAGTACCACATTTTTTTCAAAAAGAGATTTTATGTATATCTTTTTAAAAATCTTAAGTACTGCTTTTCCTATTACAATAATTATCTGCTCTGAATAATAATGATTGTTGTTAATAAAAATTATAATTTTATATTTTCAAGCTATAGTGAAGATGGTAGCCACAGAAATTAATTTGAAGTGGAAGGCCTGGTTTTCCATTTTGCATGCACGCTGATCTTCCCAGAAGCACTGATTTTACAGAAAATTACTCTGGATCAAAATTTACAGCAGGTGGTGGATGCTAAGTATATAGAAAGTTGGCTACGTGGTGAAAGCTTCCCAAACACAAACAAACCAAGGCTGCCATCCAGTTTTCCACTGTTCTTTTGAACTGTCTCTGGTTTATGGCTCAGACTCCTGGGTCATTCATTTCTAGTGCTGTGTCTGACTTGTGTTGGTCTGTGCTCTTGTGCTACTGAGAATTCATTCAGAAGATCCTGTCCTCCTTGTCAACCCGTGTGCATGACAGAAGTGACTTGTGCAGATTTTCTGGGGACTGAGCCAGTCTATTTGAAGTTCAGGAAAGCATTTGAAACTGTACTGCATGAAAATGATTAAAATTACTAATTTCTGTAAACTTTCACTAATCCATTCACTCTGTTGTAATGTAAGAGACAATGTCAGTCAGGCATGCACAAGTCAGATGACTGAGTTGAAGCCCATGAAGCCGCATTTATCTACCTCACCACCTGCAGTTCTTACCTCTGTCTTCTGATTTTAGTATTTCCAGTTCCACTGACACGCTGCTTAGCTGGCCATGAGACAAGCTGTGTCTCATTTTTATGAGATAGGGCAAGAAATCAACGGGTGTGGTTACTTTTCATTTTCATAGAATCATAGAATCATTAAGGTTGGAAAAGACCTCTAAGGTCATCGAGTCCAACTGTCAACCCAACACCACCATGCCCACTAAACCATGTCCCTAAGCGCCTCATCTACCCGTCTTAAATACTTCCAGGAATGGTGACTCAACCACTTCCCTGGGCAGCCTGTTCCAATGTTTAACCACTCTTTCAGTAAAGACATTTTTCCTCACGTCCAATCTAAACCTCCCCTGGCACAACTTGAGGCCATTTCCTCTCGTCCTATCGCCAGTTACTTGGGAGAAGAGACCGACTCCCACCTCGCTACAACCTCCTTTCAGGTAGTTGTAGAGAGCGATGAGGTCTCCCCTCAGCCTCCTTTTCTCCAGGCTAAACAACCCCAGTTCCCTCAGCCGCTCCTCATAAGACTTGTTCTCCAGACCCTTCACCAGCTTCGTTGCCCTTCTCTGGACACGCTCTAACACCTCAACGTCCTTCTTGTAGTGAGGGGCCCAAAACTGAACACAGTATAGAATAGAATATAATAATATACACAGTATAGAATAGAATATAATAATAAATAGAACACAGAATAGACTTGCCATAGCTGAGAACAAGGAGGAGAAACAGAAGAACGTTCTGGTGAAGGGACAAAGAGGGGACATGCAAGGTCAGAGATCATACTCTGGAGAAATACCAGCAGCATAGAGAAGAGAGAGGGAGAAAAAGGGAAAGCAAGAAAAAAAACAAAAACAAAAACCAATCCACTGAGAGAAAATACAGAACTGAACTGCATGAAAAGCTCTGCCTCTGCTACTGGAGAAAACTGACATTGCAAAACGCACATTTATGTGAGCCAACCTGCACAAACAATTTCTTCCACCTTTTCCATCTACCTCATTTTTTAGTATTGAAACCTGACAATCTGGAAACACAAAGAGCAATATATGGTTAAGATGAACAACACTAAATTTCATGGAAGCACACTTAAAGATAAATAAGTTTTTAAACTTTTTGGGTTTCAGTTTTCAAAATGCTTCTGAACAAAATACAGATAATGGGAACACACCTCTCTCCTGAACTCGGCCCCAAATTTCTGCATTCTGTGAGCTTGTGAAGTGACAAAGGGTTTTACAAATGTCCAAAATTCTCAGAGATCAATTCCTCAACCTTCAAAATAGGCCACAATATCAGAAAAGAATGTTCACATGAATTTCTTGCTGAAATACAACCATCTATTTACTAAGCAGCTTAAAATGTAATTTTAATAGTTAATCACCGATACCTTGTTGCTCCATAATCTTCCCCGGCACCGAGGTCAGGCTGACAGGCCTGTAGTTCCCCGGATCCTCCTTCTGGCCCTTCTTGTAGATGGGTGTCACATTGGCAAGCCTCCAGTCGTCTGGGACCGCCCCCGTTAATCAGGACTGCTGATAGATGATAGATTTTTTTGTTGGATTTGGAAGGCTGAGGGTGGCAGTTTATTATTCCCCGTTAGCATGGGAATTAACTTCATAAGCCAGGTGATTTTCTAATTTATATACAATATCTCTGCCCCCACCTAACCAATAGCATGGCTAGCCCAGGTCTACAAAGAGTGGAAAACTTGATGCAGGCAACAGTGTGGCTTCTTGCAGAGCTTCCTCAGGTCTAGTGGGGTCAGCTTTGAGCCAAAGGTGTTGTGCCATATAACTGTGTTCCTGGGGTGACTCGGGGCAGGATCAGCAGCCATGTAGAAAGGGCACCTGGCTGGGCTGGTGCTGGTCTGTGCAGAGCTGGTTCAGGTGCCTTTGCATCCACAGAACTGGTTTTCTTGCCATCCCAGTAACTCTGTGATGGTAAAGGGCATCGAATGCTCTCGTGTTCTCCTAGTGTTAGCATGGCTTGTGCTTAGAAAAGGGGAGTTGAATAACTTGTGGGGAAGAGGACTGGTTGTCCCTTCCAGGCTGAGTTGGCAGCGACAGGTGACTCCCTAACTGCAGATTGTATGGCTTTCTGGCGCAGAAATGTCTCTTGCTTTTCTCTGTTGATCCTGTATCACTTTATTTAAAATACTTAAATACTCAGTGGAACAGAATCCCCAGTTTCTCTCCCATAAGCGTACCAGTCACTGAGCGTTTGACTTAAGCTTTTTTTTTTTTAAGACTGCTTAAATTTTTGTTTTATAGACTGGCAAAGGAGGTGTCTGGACATGGATCCCTGAGCATTTTGAGAAGTAGTCTGTTGCATAAATGCTGCCTTGGAGCTTGGCATTAGTTTCCTAACTTTTGGAGATATGTACTATTTGATTCCTGCTCCTTTTGAGCATTTTCTTCTGTCTGTGAGGCTACCTCTGCTTCCTGAACTCTGTGAATGTCGTTCTCGGGTGCCTCTCTGTGTGGACATTGGATAGGGAAACTGCTTTTGAGGACTTTGTGAAGTGCCTGGAAATCAGGCATCACAAGTTTCTGTTGCAATAGCCAGTCCTCTTTGTGGATCTGGCTCTTGATTGCTTTAGTTGATGTCGCAGAATTCTGACTGACAGAAGATAGCTTGAGAAAATCAATCCTGTCATGACTGAGATTTTCCTGATTTAGTTTATGCGTGAAGTAGGCAAGGAAGAAAGCGTGGTGCAGGGTTACTACTCTGGTAACTTGAGTGGTGCTGTTCTGCTGAAGTGCGTCTCCACACTCACAAAGACAGGGGGAAACCATGAATCTTGTCTGACTTTTTTGGAACCAGAGCAGTAATGGGTTCTGCTGGAATTCCCTTCAAATGAGGAGTTTTTTTTATAGATAACAGACAGTCTATCAACAGCATTACTGGTAATCTTCTAAATTGTATTCTACACAAAAAGTTCAGCAATAAATCCATTTACTCCTGTAATACATGGCAAATACATGAAGAATTTAAGATTATTTTGAGGTCCTTCTGCTACCACAGTCCAGATGTAATGAAGCTCTGTCTAGACTTCAGGTATTTGAGGGCCCGCAGTATACTTTTCCTTCAGTTAACTTATATTTGTCTGTCTTTTATGCTCTGTATAGTATACATGGAGATAAAACCATATATAATTGAAAGTTTTGTATAAATAGTTCAGTTCCGTAATGCTTGGGAAAACTATCTCATATTTGTTTTGGACTGTAAATTGCAGAGGCTGGAATATCTATAATTTAGGTCAAGCTATAATTTAGGTTAGAACCACAAAATGCAGTGAATTTTGCTCATAAGCTATTTTGGAAGGTATTGGAATACTTGTACTTTAGTTTGTTTCAGAGTAACTTCTTAGTGAGATGTAATATTCCTGTTTATATTGTTTCCAACCTTTGTTAGAGTTAAGAAATACAGGGATATATGTATTTTTATTTTGTACTTAAGAAATACCTAAAGGGAAAACATGTAACTAAGTTGTTTTACTACAGAAAGAAATTCTGTAGTTGCTAGTTAATGTAAAACAGTCCAGAGCGCATAGAAGTGAAAAGCAGAATAGCCTGCTTTATCTTTCTGTGTATGTGTCTGTGTATGCTGGTAATTGCAACGGCAAGTTTAGTGCCCAGTTGTGGTGGTAGAGTTGGTTTTGGTTTGCTTTTTTTAAAGTAAGTGAGAGTCTTGCTGCCCTGCTGGCCTCTGAAAACCTTCCCCCATGTGCCTTGTCCTTACCCTGGTTGGATTTCTCATTAATAGTCCCATCAACTTTGAACAGCTGGTATGAAGATTCACAATTGAATATGTATTAAAGTATATCGCATACGTAGGTGTAGGGGTGAATGATGGTGAAGAGTTTGCAAATATACTCATGATTTCATTGCAAATATATTGAACGTTTAGATGATGAGTAATTCAGCTCATTGAGTAGCTGCACAGCCTGCAATCTGAACTGATGCCTGGCTAGTTTAGCTTGAGGTGGGTGATGAAGGTCTGGCCCTCCGGGGTCTGCACTGCATGATCATCTGACTGCTGGCCAGTCAGTCCCTGAGCCACTGGAGTTTACAGCACAGCATTTTTAAGATCAGCTGCCATCTGACTTTGCCTTCTAAATTATGATGCTTCAGGTGCTGACCGGTTGGCAGCTCCCACACCTGTACGGCTGTGGGAGAAGCAGACTGCTGGGAACAGTTCAGTTTATCAACTCCTGCAAGTTAAGCTGTCCCCACGCTTTGTTCAGAGCCCTAAAATAACTTGTCTTTGAAAGTCCAAGTGCATGCGTTGCCTTTGCTGTTCAGCTGAAGGACAAAGGTGAAAGCTCATATCTTTGCAAACATCTTTCATTGCAGAACAGCATTGTTTGGTCCACTTGCTTGTTTACTACGTTTTTCTTTTTTTCTGTTTTTCCCCCTTAGTTCCTTGAACTCCAGATTGTCCTTGAGTAGGAAACTTAAACTATTTGTGTCTTTTAAACTGCTGGAGTAACCCGATTTCTACTCTGACAAAAAATTTCCTGCTTATCTCTGTAAATGCTAGACTGATTACATTTAAAAAACATTTGAGAAGCTTTTAAATTAAACATGATCGTATTTGCTTTAATTCTATTTTGAAAGCTGTAGAAAGTAATGCTGCTTTGTTTAAAAGCAGCTTATTTTAATAAGTCAAATTCATGTGCTCTCAATGGTTTTCTTTTACCTCTGTCAAATTAGCATGCAGTAATGATGCGTATTAAACCCACCTGAGTACTGTGTCTAGCTCTGGAGCCCTCAGCATAAGAAAGACACGGACCTGTTGGAGCAGGTCCAGAGGAGGGCCATGAAAATGATCAGGGGGATGGAACAGCTCTCCTATGAAGAAAGGCTGAGAGAGTTGGGGTTGTTCAGCCTGGAGAAGAGAAGGCTTTGGGGAGACCTTATTGCAGCCTATCAGTACTTCAAGGGGGCTTATAAAAAAGATGGCAGCAAACTTTTTAGCAGGGCCTGTTGCGACAGGACAAGGGAATGGCTTTAAACTAAAGGGGGGTAGATTTAGACTAGATGGAAGGAAGAAATTTTTTACGCTGAGGGTGGTGAAGCACTGGCACAGGTTGCCCAGAGAGGTGGTGGATGCCCCCTCCCTGGAAACATTCAAGGTCAGGCTGGACGGGGCTCTGAGCAACCTGATCTAGTTGAAGCTGTCCCTGCCCATGGCAGGGGGGTTGGACTAGATGACCTTTAGAGGTCCCTTCCAACCCAAACTATTCTATGATTCTATATCTAAAATATTTTATTCCTATCAGTGAATTTTAGTCCTGAAAAACTTTTGTCTTAGAGGAGTTACCCATATAATTTTGACTGAGGTTAGAAAATACAGATTATGACTGATACTTGCTGCTGGCAGCAATAGTCGATTATTACCCACAGCTCAGGTAGTGACATGGAGTATTTGCGGCCCCCCTAAATCAATAGCAAATTAATTCATACCATCTTCATTGGTAGTTTAAAGGATGGTTGACATTGCACTAATGTTCGTAAGCTGCACCCACATTTCTGTTTTGCAGCTCTGCTGTTGAATTAGCAACTTCTAGCAGACATGTAACAACAAGACGCTGACTCTTAAACTGCCTTAGCCTCCTGCAAAGTAGTTTCTAAATCCTTACATACCAATTTGAAAGTGTCTTTAATTTGCCTTTGATCTAAGTCCATCAATATAGCATTCAACTGGAAGAACCTAGTCTTTTCTCAACATTGCTTGAATCTAATCAAACCTGAAAACTTCATCCTTCATTTAGTTTCACGTGTTAGGACATTTATTTATCGTGACTTAATTAATTGTGCATGAATTAGGACTCAGAGTTTCTTGGCAGCTGATTCACTGTGGCCATGAGCAAATTACCACCCTTGCCAGCCCATCTGGGAATTGTATGAAAGCATTAATCTCTCTGGGTATGATGCTAATCTTGTTCGCATCCAGTCAAGAATAGCTCTATTGAAACAATAGTGTAGGATTAAATCAACCGTGCCATACTTGTTTCACTGTTTCTAATTGAAACAGATTATCATTATAAAAGTGGCTAAAGGTACCGTGAAGATTAATTGTTAGTACAGCTCTGTGAGTATAAAGAGTAATTACTGCCTATTCTTTTGAGACCCATTTATATACACCATGGTTGACAGTGGCCGTGTTTCCTACATACCATATATGCAAATGTATATGTAAAATATATTGTGTTTAGGTTTTGAGGTTGTACTTTCATTCTATAATGACACTTACTGGACAGTAGTTGTGTTTGAGTCTGGTGCTGTAAATTATGAATCATTATTAATCATTAAGGTGAGATGTTATTTCCTGTAAAGCAGGTAAATAGTTTTGTGAATAACAATGTGTATCTTTAATATAGATAGGAATCTGGGGTACACAGCGTAGTATGATTGTAGAAGTTGAGATTTAAGCCCATGTTTGCTTCCACGATTGAAATACAGTTATGTAAGTGACAAGGTTGTAATGTCGTTGCTTTAGGTCACAAGATTCGTATCAAATCATGAAACGGGTACCATTGCTTAACAGTGAGACAGCTGGTGTCTCTCATTGTTTAACTTAGTCAACCTCAGTGTTAACTAGGTTAACTAAACTAAATGTTTTAACTTGGTAGCTAGACCTCAGTGGTTAGGAGAGTAGGTTGTTGCTGTCTTAAATAACTGGCTCCAATGGCTGAACAAAGGCTCTTATCCTCTGTATAGCTCAGCAATTCAAGATATTTCCTGTCTCTTACAATCAGGGTTTACCATAGCTGATTGTAACAAAGACCTCGATATTTTCATCCACCATTTTCTATGTTATTTAAATATTTCTGTGACATTACTCAGCAGAGTACAGGAGAACATTTTCACTTGTTTTGGCATATGTTAGTAGTTATCATACATCCCAACCCTAGAGACATCTGATCATTTCTGGTAATACTTTTCTTTAGGATAAAACTGAGATGAGGCAGAACAGAGCATCTGCACTGTCTGCCTGGAATAAAAGCTTGTTTCTGTTGTGTCGTGGAGTTGTAAGCCTGCTAAGCACAGAACAGAGAAGCGTGCTTAGCAAAAGATTGACATACAGTTCTAGGTTGCAATTTACGTGTTGGCAAAGCATGTTTGAGTGTGTTTGCACCTAGCCATTTATTCTGTACTCTTCACCATTTGTTTTCACTCATCTCAGTTGTGTTATTGTTTCTAGGACCACACCATAACTAGATTTCTGAGATAGTAAATCCTAGATTCTTTACAAAGTATGTCTATGTTATGTTCTATCCAGAGGCAAAAAACCAGACTAAGTAAGGTGTCGGTGTTTTGTTCAGTGCAGAGGATATTCCTCTTGCTGGCTGGTGATGCTCTACTCCCTTTGATTGTTTGACCGTATTCACAGTCCACAGTGGGTATGTGTGTGCTTCACGGGGTTCAGTTCAGACCGTTTTGCACTGGGAGGTTTCTCTATAGGGCACATGCCCCTCTCGTATTCTGCACTGACAATGCAGGGGAAAGTTTGCATTTCACAACCCTCAGTTCTTCACTGCTATTGCTTGAGGCAGCACTTCTGTTGTTACAGACTACATAATCTCTGGCTTTACAGTTGTGATTAGTTTGTTGGAGGTTTTTTTGGCAGATTGTTAGTGTGTTCTAGTTTGCCTCATTTACTGTTTGGTGTTTTTTTTTTTTTTCCCATTGGCAGGAGAATGAGAATTTATATTTTGGGACTTGTATTGGCTTTGTGAGGCTCCGTTCTTGGTTTTAAAGGAGCCTGGTCTCACTCTATTTTTAGCACTGCCATCACCAAATCTGCAGGTTTTCATCTCTGTCCTTCATGTGACGGAGCAATGGTTGCTAACGCTAGAAATG
Organism: Pygoscelis adeliae; assembly: GCF_000699105.1. Classification (NCBI taxonomy): domain Eukaryota; kingdom Metazoa; phylum Chordata; class Aves; order Sphenisciformes; family Spheniscidae; genus Pygoscelis; species Pygoscelis adeliae. The sequence goes on from NW_008824676.1 coordinate 4,532,576, forward strand.
CCAAGTGCCTTTTCATGTGGTTGTGCCACCTGTACGTCCTGACCTTCCTGAAGAGGAGAAGAACATGGTACTAGAGTCTAAATTCACTGGCTTGGTGAATCTGTGGGTTTAATCTTGGACTTGGATGCTCAGGACATCAACATGCGCGTGAGTGCAGGTTACCCAGCTAACCACTTGGGTAAGAAATGGTTGGTGGTTGGGACTCCCATGATCCGTATAACACAGCCGTGAAGCAACCAATTCATACTCTCAGTGAGCCTGTGATCTTGGTTTTATACTTTTTGCTTGCACACTATCCAGCAGGAGGAGTGAATACTGTGGTTTTGGTGAGATTTTGCTTTTATGGTCCATCAGGAAATGCAGACCTATTATTTTCTATAATGAAACATTTCCAAATTGGCTAGCTGGAAGTGAAGCCCACGTTTAGAGGTACATAATTGTTAGCAGAGTTCCAGGTGCAATTCACGACTTTTTTTGCTGTTCTTAAACGGTAAAAGTAGGCAGTTTCTGAAAATAAATCTGTATTTTACAAATCTTATTTTTGTGTGCCTGAGGCAAAGTTTTACGTTTTATAGAGTTTTTTTGGTTGAGGGAAATCATTTCCTGTAAAATGTATTGGACTTTTTCTGATGGACTCAATAACTTTGTTGAAAGGGGTGATTCAGCCTGCATATTATACTTCAGTTTTCAAAAAGGCTTTGACATGGTCATAACCTATGTTTTTTAAAGAAACTATGCTGGTAACCCAATGGGAACTTTCTTTTCCAATGCCTACCTAAAGAACAAGAAGAAAAGTAGGAATAAATAAATGTTTTGTCACAAAGTAGGGTATGAAATCATTAGCTGATTGTTTGGTTCTGTAGCAAATAAATGACTAGAGTCATTCCCCCTAGTCACCTGTACTGAAACCTCTGACACACCTAACTCATAAATGACCTGGAAGAGGGATGGATAGTGAATTTGCTAAGAAAAAAAAAATTGACTATGGAGTTGCAGAAAGGTCTTGTGGTAGATGCAGTCGGACAATAAAATGGTAGGTGAGATTTAGGGATGGTAAATGCAGAGCAATGAATACAGGGAAAAATAACCTCTGCTATTCATACAAGTAGATGTGCATGGTATTACATTAGTTACTATCACTCAGAAAAGAGTCTTTGTCATCACTGTGGATTCTGTGGAAATGTGAGGTCAGTGTTGAAGTGTAGTCATGGCAAATAGAAGGCAAAGTATATTATGAAAGGAGTAGAAATCAAAATGTAAAACATTATTATGCTAATATATAAATGTAATATGTAAAAGATAGCAGGATAGCAAAATGGCGTGGAAAAAGTAGAGAGCAATCTGTTAACTGTCAAAACACAAACTAGGTTGCAAAACTGGGAGTTACAATAAACAAATAAAATGCAGTATTTTCTCAGCAGTGCCTGATTAAATTATGCAGTATAACTTACTGCTCTACTATTTTTGCAAAGAGTATAAGCATAAATGGTTGAAAAAGGGAATTAGATGTGTTCTAGGAAGAAAGGAGGTCTGTTGGTGTCTTTTCAATACATTGCCGGAGTTATATATAAACTCCTCAAGTTTCCTAAACCATTGATTGTTGGAAACTGGGAGGGATGTCAGCTTGTCATCTTGTACCTCCCCTTGCTACCAGCCAGGGTGAGAACTGCATGTTTGGTCTGACTGATAAGGTCTGCTTGTGTTTTCAGAACACCAAACCTCCTGCTCTTAACCTGTGCTCATGTTTTCAGGTGTCAAAAGGTAAATATTTTTAGCAGGCTGAAAGAAATGCTGTGAGAACAATTACTCATCAGCCAAGTCCTTGGATTTCTACTCTGATTACATTACAGGCTGAGCATAGCTTCCTTCCTACAGTTTTGCATTTTTGAATTTATCTGTTAGGGTAGTTTTGCGCTTAAATATGTTCTTTAAACAACAGTATTTAGCAAATGACAACATGCTGTAGTAAAACTTTTGCAAGCATTTAATTTTCGCTTGTCATTATCTACCTCTAATATACAGTATTATTGTGTAGTGATTCTTGTGATATTTTAGCTTTTAAGTATTTTCATATAACAGAAATTCTGTTAGAATGGTAAAGGTTGGGTTTATGTCCTGACTTTCTTCACCAGACAGTGCTTTCTTTATACTCATTTTCTATATCAAGGGAGCGAACTTATGATATGTAGCTTTTTTAGCTGTGTTGGAAAATGCTATTTAAAAATTGTTAGTTGCTAATCAAAATAGCTTGTAAAATATCTCTTTAGATAAAGTTGGTTTCATATATATGATTTTTTTATTTATTTATTTTTAATTCTTACTTTCTAGAGAAAATATTGCTGTTTTGCTGAAGTCTGCAAAAGTTGTTGACCGGCACCCCAAAACTTGCTGTAGAAAATTAATTTTATTTTTTATCAGCTGAGATGAACTGTGGGTGATAAAAAGGAAGAATTCGTGCCAATCAAGACAATTTCTACAAGACTTAATTTCAAAAGTACACTCAATTTCTATAGGAGATGTATATGACTACCCAGACTATTGTCTTTATTTTATCCTAAGTGCCAGGAAGAACAAAGCTAACATAAATTAAACATTGGAGCAAATAAAATTTAGTTGAAAGGAAAACGAGCATCATAATTGTGCAAAGGAAATTTAGTTCATTTAGGGTTAACGCCTGACTATTTTTTTCATCTGAAGCCGTGTACATTTAGGATAATCCAACTTATGGAACTGGAGCACATTATACCAGAGCTATACTTCTCTCCTTGTCATAAAATACTCAAGTCTGGGGTTCCTGAGAAGGCAGCTCCAGAGCAGACGTCCAGAGGGGGGATCAGACTTCTGTGCGCCTGCTGTAATGGCATCTGCAGATGCAGCACGCAGCCTGAGTGCTCTGAAGGATGGTGCCAACATTTTTTTTGGTTTTTCATAAAGCGTTTTTCTGTTATTCTTGCTCTGCCTTATCTTCTCCCTTCCCCCCGGCTCTCCACACATTCCTATGTTTATTACAAAGGTCCCTTGAGGATTTGTAGATATTCCATTCTGAAGGGGAAAATTTATTTATCAATGTCTTTCCTTTTAAACTGCATGCTCAGTAGTAAGACTTGCTCTTGGGGTATGGGTGTATATATATATTTGGGATACTTAAAAGCTGACAAAAATAAGGATACTATTCTGGGCTCAGAAGTTAATCCTTCCTTCACTAGTCATTGGTTGAATATTTGAGATACATAGCTGTTAATGGCAAAGAATTAAATAAAATTCTTACTAAATAAAAATCTTACTAAAAATTCTGCATCCTTTGAAAATTTCATGCAGAGTCCCTATTTATCAGCACATTTCCAAGTGTGTTAAATACTGTTTCAGCTTTCCTGATGCATGAATTTGACTATTTACGTGTGATACAGAGATTGCTTTTTCCTGAAATCCAAGAAGCGTTTTATCAAAAAGTCTACGTAAAAAGGCTGCCGTGATCCTGCAGCATGATTTCACCCTCAGCCGTGGGTTGGTTCCCTCAGAATGGTGTTTAAATTAGCTTGTTTTACTCCCATGAGCTGGATCAGGAACGTGTACCTGGCGTGGCAGACAGGACAGCGAACCGCAGCCTGCAGTGGATCCGAAGGCTGGGGCTTGTTTGAGCACCAGCGAGGTCGGAGCCTGCCAACGCACGCACGCCCCACCAGCCCGCTCTGCTTCCCTTCCTTTTTGCTGGGCAGTCTCTGCAGCCCCGGTGAGCGGGGTGGAGGAGCCGATCCGTTCTGCGCACCCCCGCCGGCCTGCCGCCCCACCGCTCGTTGCGTGGGTGACATGTCGGCGCGCCGTATGTGTGCCCTGTGTCCTGGCAATGCCTGGCGCCTCCTGGCCCTAGCTGATCTGTGATCTGGTCTCCACATGTCCAGAGAGTCACCAACAGGTCACCGGCGCGAGGTTGGCTTCTTCAGTTTTGTTTCTGCCTGTGCTCGCTAAGACGAGGGCCTGCTTACACAGCCCCCCAGCACCTCCGCTCCCTTCTCTTGGCCCCGTTGCTGTAGACATGCGGCCCGCTTAGAAGTACAGGGCGCGCCTGGCAATGGATGCTGTTAGCGTGTCATCACTTGCTTCCTTCAATTAGCTGCCCTTACAACAACGCAGCAGTTGCAAAAATGACCAACAGCTTCTGGTTTGTCTGAAGTTTGCATATGCGGTAGTATTTCGGCTAAAATAATTTTCCCTAATAATAAAGTTGATAAAGTTGAAGGTTGGGTTTTTTTCCTTAAAAGCCTGTCTGGCTGTAAATAATGGATTGAATGAATTGGGGGGAAAAAAGGGTTGCATTAAATTTCATTCTATGAATTCTCTAGTAAGAACAGTCATCGGTTATTCACTGCCCGGTGCTCGGTGATACAGATAGAGAAATTCTCAGTCATGCTGAGATTTTGAAATGCAATGTTTTAAATGAGGAATATTGATATTTGGACCTCTTTAATCAAAAAAACCCAAACCTCTCTAGCACAAGAGAAGATGAGGAGTGTCACACACCACTTAGGACTGAAAATGTAATTTAACAGAAAGTACAGGGACAGACCACCTTTAAAAATGTCAGGGCACTTATTTAGAAGCTGACTGGTGAACATAGAAACTTAATGTTTTACCCTATTTTTTTAAAAAATCTTGGGCTTTCATACTACCTTTCAGATTTCTAATATTGTCAAATAGGAAGGACCAGGTTTGAATAGTTACAGGTTGGCCAAGATCCAAGGGCCGGGGCTGGGCTAGATGTGCTAACGGAGCTTCTCGCTGCTCAGGCCACCGGGTTTTGCTCTTTCACAACTGCTGAACAAACACTATTTTCTAGTACCTTTTCAAACCTACAGGGGAACAAATGTGAGCCATAGTGATGAAAGTCAGTTTTGATGCCTTGAATTCTCTTTTTAAATTTACTAACCGAAGCCTTTTTCTTCCCTGCAGCCTTTTCTTACAGTTATGAATCTTCACTGTTCACCAGACGTCCACACATTTCTGTGCAAAGCCTTTGTCCCTGCCTGCCTGGAGCAAGTTCATGTGATTCACCCTTGTCGAAGCCTCTGTGAGAAAGTGTATTCTGACTGTAAGCAGTTGATGGACACTTTTGGAATTACATGGCCTGAAGAGCTGGAATGTACCAGGTGGGGTATTTTTCATGTTGACAGATGGTGGGTGGGGTGATATTTTCATATTTGACTTAGACTGAGTTGAAAATCTGAGACAGAATGTTAAGTATCTCCTTGCTGTATGTTCCTCATCACTGGTGCATAGGACTATTTTTTTATTAAAACTTTTTCATTATTCAGATGATCCCCTGCATTTTCTTCTTGTGACTTTGTTGCAACAAAGTTCTGCAGCAGTTCTTTTCAGTATTCATATCACTGCAAAAAGGAGCTTTTTACTATAAGTTTCTTAAAATATTAACTGTTACAGCATAGATTTTACTTTGGTTTCTGACCTCTAAACTAGGGATGATCATACTTACTTCATGGGGGTATTATAAATAACTGCTCATAAAATAATGAAATATAAAATAGTCTATATTTGAATGGACACAGAACACTAAATAGTGGAAGCCTTCTCTTACTCCTAACTACTTAAACGTGCAAATTCAATCTTGTATTGCTTTTCCTGTACTGCCTGCCAAAAGTCCCTTTTTTTTTAAATTTCACCTTTTTCTCAAAGATGTTCACGTGTCTGTTCCAGAGAAAAGACAGTTAATACTACACTTGGGGAAAAGATGAGTCTCTATATATTCAGTGGAAACCACTGAAAACACTCCAGTGTAATCTTCTTGAGATTCTGACCTTCAATTGCAGATATTTATAAACGATTAAGGCCAGATGGGTTTTTTTTAACACAAGTCAGGGCAAGAAGTACAGGAAAGGAGCAGAGAGTGGAAACTCAAATCATATTTCTAACCCCCATGCAGTTACTAATCTGTGATAGGGCTGAGGGAGACCTGGGACGGTAGTCCTGTGTTGTGATCTCTGGTAGAAATCCGTATCGGAGTGAACATGACAGATGGCATTAACGCTTTTTCCGTTAGTTCTGCAGAAAAATGAAGTTGTGGGGTTTTGAAACAAGAAGGCATCAACTTTTCTTATCCAGTGTGAGCTCCTATGCAACAGTAGTGCCACTCAGCGCAGCAAATGTCTTCAAGAATTGTTTTGGAAAATTAGAAAAATTGCAAGTGAATCCAGTTATTCTATATATGTTTCAAATGACATTTTAAATCAAATTACATTTTTGCAGGAATCACTGCGGCTCTAAATTATTCTATTACTGCTAGCATTTACTGAAAATGAACCTGCTCTGTTCATATGTGAAACAGAGCATATGATGTCTCCCCAATAGCTGATATGGAGAAGTCCTTGTAATGCAGGATGTTCTTACAACGGCAGACATCCTGCTGCTAGAACCCATGGAAGAGAAGCTGGCGTGAGGATGAGCAGTAACCAGAATCCTGAGATTCACACTCTTGTATTCTTACAGACATGCATAATGCCTATTAAGACGTGGGTGAATAAAGTTCACGCTGTTCCCGTGCATACTGGTCCGGCCCATGGTTAATGAAAGAACCTGCTACAGAATCAGTTTTCTTAATGATTACTGTGGATTTCTTTGGACGGCATGATAATGCAGAGAAAGAAAGAACTGAAGGTTTTTTTAGCTCAAGCTGAGCTTGCAAACTGACATTGACGGACTCTTACAATAGCGTTTGACAAAGAATGTTTTGAGACAACAGAATCTTGCTTTAAAAGCTAGAATGCAAAACTTGTTCTTTTTAAATATATGCTTAAACTCGGAATGCTTATAAATACAAATCCCATTTTGAGTGAATGCTTACCTGTTTGAGTTATACTTACATAATCTAGTTTGAAAATATGTCCAACATTGCTAATACTATAGTAACCATATAAAAAGGTCATATATTGTGTCCAATTAAACCCTTGAGCAATTAAAGACTTGAGCAATTGAGTCTTGAGCAATTTTTAAATTAACACTGTGGAGCTAGGAAAAAATTGCTAAAATAGTGATAATTTTTTACAATGCTTATATTTTTTGCTTTTGTCTTTTTCAGTTAGGTAGTTTTATTGTTGTTGACAATGAAATACCACTATAACACAAAAAATTGTAGTAATAATCATATACTAATTAACATCAGTTAATTCTAGATACCGTCAACCTTCTTTGTTTCTTGGTTGAAGCTTGCATTTTGACAAGATCGTTTGCTGCCTCCAACAGTCTGTTGTCATCCAGATTAAAAAAAAACAACTACTGTAAATATTTCTATGTACATATGTAAAAGTTTAGTAGACTTTAAGACTCTAGAAGAACAATTGCAATTTGAATAGTGTTTCATAAGCAATAAAACAACAGGTAGAGATCAACAGTTAAATAGCTGTGTTTGAATAGTCTTCTAAACTGAAAATATTTGAAGTCTGTTTTTTAAAATGCCACCTGATTTTTTTCACATAATGCACATTTTGCATTATCTATAAAATTTATCAGTGCTTAGAATCAGATTTTCTTTTCTAAGAAATAATTATAGTTGAGAATGAGGGATATTAAGATATTTCCTCTTCTGTTTATTTATGTAGACTAGTCAATTGTGATGAGACTGTTCCTGCCACTGCTGCTGTAACCACAAACGTACATGGAACTCAGAAGACCTTGGGCCAGACCCGAAGGGATTATGGATTCTGGTGTCCACGACACCTACACACTACCAATGGACAAGGCTACAAGTTTCTAGGAATTGATCAGTGTGCACCCCCGTGTCCCAATATGTACTTCAAAAATTATGAATTGGATGTTGCAAAAAGCTTCATTGGAATAGTTTCAATCTTTTGTCTTTGTGCTACGCTTTTCACATTCCTGACTTTTCTGATTGATGTTAAAAGGTTTAGGTACCCAGAGAGGCCGATCATCTATTACTCCGTCTGTTATAGCATAGTCTCTCTAATGTACTTTATCGGATTTTTACTTGGGAACAGAACTGCCTGTAACGAGGCAGATGATAAGTTAGAAATTGGTGAAACAGTTGTTCTTGGCTCCCAAAACAAAGCCTGTACTGTCCTTTTCATGGTTTTGTATTTTTTCACTATGGCAGGAACTATATGGTGGGTGATTCTTACAATCACTTGGTTCCTTGCAGCGGGAAGAAAATGGAGCTGTGAAGCTATTGCGCAAAAGGCCATGTGGTTCCACGCGGTTGCGTGGGGAATACCTGGTTTTCTAACCATTATGCTCCTTGCAATGAACAAAGTTGAAGGGGACAATATCAGTGGAGTTTGTTTTGTGGGTCTCTACGATCTGGATGCCTCTCTGTACTTTGTGCTTTTGCCGTTGTGCCTTTGTGTTTTTTTCGGTCTCTCTCTTCTTTTAGCTGGTATTATTTCTTTAAATCACGTGCGGCAAGTCATACAGCATGATGGCAGAAACCAGGAGAAGCTAAAGAAATTTATGATCCGAATTGGAGTTTTTAGTGGTTTATACTTGGTGCCACTTGTAGCACTTCTTGGATGTTATGTCTATGAACTGGTGAACCGGAAAATCTGGGAAACGACTTGGGTGTTTGACCACTGTGACCAGTACCATATTCCTTGTCCTTATCAGGCAAGTAGCAGTTTCCTTTATAAATAATACGGGAAAGTTAATTGGCAAAAACCATGATGCACCACTGTATCCTCCCTGCAAGTTAGTTAATTATTTTCACATTGAGTAATCAGTTCAAGAACATGCAGTGATTAGTTGCTTTTTAAGTCAAAATCGGTGGTATCATACTTTTGCTTTGAAATTTTTCACAAATTGATAGCACTCAGCAATTAAATTCCAACTCACAGCTCTAAAGGGAATATATAAACTTTACAATATTTGAACTTCATGTTACAAATTGTGCCGGGGGGAGGATCGTTCTTTACAACATCTATTCCTAAAAGTGGTTGCTCGGTATTTGGGTGCCTAGTATCAAAGTAACCAAGGTGAGTTTGCATCGATTTCAGTTGAAGCTGAAATAATGATTCCTGAAAATTGAATCTAAATTGCATTTAAAATGTTGCTTATAAACATAGATTTAAAATAATTTTCATCTTTTTTTCTTCAAAGAGTAGAAGTGTAAAACACTTGAAATTACAAAACAAATTTCCAGTATATTTTTTTCCATGATAGCTGTCATTTGTGGGCTGATGTTCAGTAATGTGAAGAAATCTTCAAAAAACCCAACCAAAAAAAAAAAAAGAAAAAACCAAACAACCCAACAGCACTTTAAATTGCGGAGGTATTCCTATTTAACATTTGACTCTTAAAAAACAAACAAACAAACAAACAAAAACTTCCTTGGAAAGGCTTTTAAAGTGCATCTGCCTATGTTCAGTACTCTCTATGGATTAAATCTCTTGTAAGTACACAAAACTCCCTGCAATCGCAAGTAATTTGTGGTTTGTTTCTTTCCATTTAAGAACAAATACAAAAGAAGACATCATCACTAAGAGAAGTGCAATTGTCTCATGTCTTCTTTCATGGCTTTGCACTTAGCATCTATGCTTTTACTGCAATAAACTATCATTAAAAAGAGGAATATAAACACAGGCATTATGGAATGATAAGGCTTGATCCTTCCCCATTCTTAAACATCCTCTATATCCTCTGTATTGAAGTCAGTGTAAGCTGAGAGTAGCACGGCTCACAGACTTCTTGGTTATTTGTGCTTCTATTACCATTCTTAACAAGTGCACTTTGTCTTCAACGGGTTTTGTGCTGAGCTCTGTATCAACCTAAATGGTCCAAAATGTACAAGGTTGAAAACAAGGCTTTTATGCTTTTTAAAAAAACCCTTGTTTTGTAGTGCTGAAATGTAACAGCTTGGCATAATAAGGCAGAAAGAGCATGTCTTCTCAGCCTTTAATTAACCTATTGGAAAGAGTAAATAGCAACAGGGAATATTACACAAAGACATACTTAATGGGATCTGTCCCTGTAATAAAAAGCATGTGCTAACTATGGAGTAGCTTAAAGTGGCGTGCTTGGCCTTGGCTTACCTGAGCTAGCTTGTACACTTTTATTACATTGGCCAGATCAAACCCAAATAAAAACAAACTTCAGTTTAAGTAGCTAATGTTACCTGGCCATGAAAAATAGTGACTTTCATAGATGGGACTGGCAGATAAGCCAGGTAATGTAAATTAAATTTGCAGCATGGAACCAGAAGATAATAATCTTACTGAGTTAAATGTCTCAGCTCCTATGATCCAGTTCTGCAAATAGGTGGATTAATTTTGCAACAAACAGAAAACTACTATGTAGTTCCCTGCGGCTCCTTGAAGATGCTGTCTAATCTGATTAACTCCCAACTCATCCACTTAACTGTTTCTTTTAAGTTGAAGGGATAAATCTTATACATACAAACTATCTCTGAAGAACATGGTTACTAATACTATTACCCCCCAAATAATCTTTCCTTTCAATTTAAAAGAAAAGTATTTCCTTCTGACTAATCTCCTCTCTGTGTGTTCAGCTGTAGACATTAACCAGGTCTGACTTGACTGTACATGTCTAACATTTGTCCGCAGTGCAAGCCTCAACAAAGAAGAACAGCCGTAAGGAGAAAGTCTCTCTTTTACATAATGCGTTTTCTGCCTTTAAAAAATAAATCAACAAGTATATTTTCTTCTTTGCATTTATTAAACTTTGTTATTTTCTAGGCAAAGGCACTAGCAAGACCAGAAATATTTTTGTTTCTGATGAAATATTTGCTGACATTAATTGTTGGCATATCTCCAGTCTTCTGGGTGGGAAGTAAAAAGACCTGTTCTGAATGGGCCAATTTCTTCAACAGAAACCGCAAAAGAGAGTAAGAACAATTTTTTTTATTCCTGTTTTTTAAAGTGTATACTTTAGAATAAGTTGGATTTCAGACGTTTCTTAAATATAGCTCAGGTATATCGGGGATAAAAGGAAGACGAGGGAAAATGTGGGCCCTTTCCATAATGAAATGGGTGACCTGGTTACCCGGGATACGGAGAAGGCGGAGGTACTCAATGACTTTTTTGCCTCGGTCTTCACCGGCAAGTGCTTGAGCCTCACTGCCCAAGCCACGGAAGGCACAGGCAGGGACTGCGAGAAGGAAGAGCCACCCACTGTGGGAGAACATCAGGTTGGAGACCATCTAAGGCACCTGAAGGTGCACAAGTCCATGGGACCCGATGAGATCCATCTGCGGGTCCTGAAGGAACTGGCGGATGAAGTTGCTAAGCCACTATCCATCGTATTTGAGAAGTCGTGGCAGTCTGGAGAAGTTCCCACTGACTGGAAAAGGGGAAACATAACCCCCATTTT
>NW_008824676.1:4544851-4559100 GCF_000699105.1 Pygoscelis adeliae
GATTTAGACTAGATAGAAGGAAGAAGTTTTTTACGCTGAGGGTGGTGAAGCACTGGCACAGGTTGCCCAGAGAGGTGGGGGATGCCCCATCCCTGGAAACATTCAAGGTCAGGTTGGACGGGGCTCTGAGCAACCTGATCTAGCTGAAGATGTCCCTGCTCATTGCAGGGGGGTTGGACTAGGTGACCTTTAGAGGTCCCTTCCAACCCAAACTATTCTATGATTCTATAATCAAAATGTTCTCCTCAGACCCTTTCTTTTTCAGTGTCTAAATGCTGAATATGGGCATCAGCAAAATTCCATTGGACTCCTTGGAAGTTTTACATATGCGATGACTTTTTGACAGCATTCTTGGAAGATAGAAAATATTTCCCTCTGTTGACTTGTTCTCTTCATAGAGCAGAAGACATATTGTTGTGTTTAGCATTGGCTAATATATCTCTGGTTTCCAGTCAAATGAGGGAAGATAATTTCAGCCATCAACTTAGATCCTTTCACGTGTTCTGACTACTTCATTTGGCACAGTACTTAGCTGTGTTTACTATCATAATAACATCCTCTGCTTTTCTCCTCTGCCAGGCTTGTCTTATTTTAAAATTAGTTTTCACTGAACCCTCCTTAGTATCACTTTTATTGTATTAATCTACTGTTCCTTGTTTTTTTTCTGAAACAGAATAATTCAGTTTTATTACTTAATTTTAGTGAATCATATCTTTGGATTTAAACAGATTATAAATGTCATCTCCATTTCTTGTGGTTGTCATTTTTTCCATTCCTTTTTATTCCTTGATTATTTCGTTTCAGATTATCTGTGTTAGTTGTAAATTATACTGTATTTTTAGATCTTTTTATTTCTTTGGATTTCCCAAGGCAGCAGTCCTTAAGCTCTTTTTATTTTACATCTACATTCCTTGATGGTGAGCTTATAGCTTCCTTTCCCTCTCCCCTCTTTTTCCATTTCCTGTATAATTTTTCTCGTGTTTCAGATGTTAACGGCTTTCAGCTATAAGAATTTAAAAATAATGAAGTCAATTTTATAATGCTTACCTCTTTTTTACTTGAATGAGGTTTACTTTACATAAAGTTAATTTGGTAATACAGCTGCTTATGAGCTAATCCTGCTTTCCTCTCTTAGATGACTAATCTACTGAAGTCATTGGACCTACTTGCAGAAGTAAGAAATGTAAAAATCTGCTTTATTTAATTGTTCCACAGACATAATTACTTTGGAGCCATTATGATCAGATTTTTTTCTCTGCTTTTCACATACAGTTGTGTTCCTCGTGTTCATTAATATCCAGCTCAGATTGCGTCATTGGTTGCTATTCTTTCACGTTTTTGTGTATGAAGCTATATTACATTATATCTAAGGTTATCCTCTTCATTCAGTTACATGCTTCTATTTTCTTTCAGTCCAATCAGTGAGAGTCGAAGAGTGCTGCAAGAATCATGCGAATTTTTCTTGAGGCACAATTCCAAAGTTAAACATAAAAAGAAGCACTACAAATCAACTTCGCACAGATTGAAAGTCATTTCGAAGTCAATGGGGACTAGTACGGGTGGCACAACAAATCATGGAACTTCTGCAGTAGCAATCACTAATCATGATTACTTAAGCCAAGAAACTGTTGCAGAAATTAAAACCTCTCCAGAGACATCTGAGAAAGAGGTAGAGGCAGAGGGAACATCAGCCCGAAGAGTCGAGGAAGGTGAAAACAGTGGAGACCAAATGTTGTCTGGTTCTAAACTGACCGTGGATCAGGAAAAAAGAAACAAAGCAGATAGCACATGTGATATGAGTAGCTTGGCTGAGAGTATGAAGAGAGTAGGGGAAGGAAGGTAAGGTTCCTTAACTCAGTCTTTTGCTTGTTTATGTGTATCACCACTATTTTTGTAAGTTTTCTATCACTTCTCTCTGAAGGATCAGTATACTCTCAGTATACAATTAACCTTCAGTAGCTGTCAAGAGTACTGTAATTCTTACGTGGCCACATGAAATAGTTTGTATCTTTAGCGTGTGGGCTATTTTATATTTTTTTAGGATTATTCTTTTCCTTTTAAGCACTGAGTGCTGGAGCTTAGCTCATAGGTTATCTCTGTATTGTTGAGCAGTGACCCTCAAGGAATCTGTGGCTGCAATGCAATCATTTTGAGATGTGACAAGTCTGAAAAAGAACAACAGTGACCCTAAGCTTGAAAAGTGATCAGAACTGTATTGCATTCTCTTGAAAAGAATATAGCTTAAGATATGTTATAGTTGCGTTGCTAAAAATGTATTTTTTGCAGTGTAATGAAGTGTGCTTAAAATTGACTCCCCGTGTTTTATTTTTCATTACTTACAGAATAACTCCTAAGAATGATTTTATTGAATCTCCTCCATTACAAAGCAGCTGCTCCCAAATACCTGGAGTCTCACAGTCAGCTTCCGTATCGCTACTTGTCTACTCGGCTTCAGACACCAGAAGAGAGTTGGATTCAGGAAACAGTTCAAACCCTTGAAAGATTGAAATTTTATATGAACATTTTCAATGTATAAAACTGATACGGATTCTGTTACACTGGAAATAACTGATATTCTGTGCCTTATTAAAAAACACACATATCTTGCTTTGCACTTAAAAAATGTAAGTTTTGTTGTAGGGACAGCTAGCAATAATGTACTATATTTAATCCTATCCAGGAATAATGGAAATGGAAGTTCTGTAGGACATGGCTGGATTGACTAGCAGTAATTTAAGAAAAAGATGAGAGAAACGAATATTATTCCCAACACAAAGAACACTTAGTAATGAATTGCATTAAAATAATGCTTAAAAAGCACTGCTACCTTTCAAGGCATAAAAGTTACATCTGCATCTTTGATATTTTTCAAAACTTGTTAATTTTTTTTCTCTTTTTTTACTGTGTGTTAAACAGCAGTATCACTTAAGGGATACACAAATTTATAAATAGTCTAAATTATGTGTCATGATATATCAATTATAGCACTGTTTTATGGTAGTTTGTACACTGAATATGAAAGGGAATCTGGAATTATAGTGATTTATTTTGTACAGAAAAACGAATTTTGTAAATAACTGACTGCATAAGGTCAATATTTAGAACTACTGTTTTGTATGTATTGTACAAACTTGGTAAAGTCGACATTCTTCCCTTAGGTGTTACTAAAGTCAACAGTCCTGTGGCGATCAGGCAATGAAGAAAACACTTCAGATCCCTGGCGGCATGGGGGACAGAGTCTGAAGTGTACACTTTGGGGTTTTTTTACTGAGCTGCAGTGAAAGTGTTATGTTACACGTTGTTTCTATGCAAGTAACTTTTTTTTAATTCTGTAGAGAAATACCTTGCAGAAAATAAACTATTGAGTTATTAATATACAGGCTTGTTTAACAATATACTTGCTGAAAACAAGATGCTTTTTCTACAAAGCTTAATCTTCTATATACTACAGCAATATATTTTCTTTAAATCAAAAAGGTCTTCGTACATGTAGCCTTTCTTATGATAGGGTGGTTCTCAAGAGCAAGTACTGCTGACGTGGATAAGAATTTTATCGTTCGGCTCTTAAGAAATCCTGGTTCCAGTGAAGTCAATGTGATTTATTACTTGAGATAATTTGGAGCCAGGATTTTGCTGTTTCCTAAACCTAAATGTCAATGCGTTTTGTAAGACTGTTCAGCATCTTGCATTTGATTACTAATAAGAATATTTCTCAATATTTTGATATTATGCAGAGAAATTATTGTTTTCCAATTTGGGCAGCATTTGTGGTGATGCTTTGAACAATCAAACAAAACTGTCGTGGTACAAAGGTCATGTAAATGCTGAATCAAGGGGAACTACAGTTCTGATAAAGCAAAGTTATTTGTTTTATCCATCACGCGTTAAAAATTGAATGTATTTACCCTTATATTGCGGCATCGGCATTTTAGCATTTGTAATTTATTGCCTTAAATAGGACGTGCTATTTCTTTTATAATTTCCCCATTTAAAATATACAAATATAAAATATATCCTTGCTGCTGAGAAGGACGGTGAGAAAGATCTGAAGTCTCCTGTGAAAATGCACACTAAGTACCCTTCATTCTTGTAGTCATGTTTGTAAACGGGTAACTTTATACACGTGTTCAGTAGTTCTGTTATTACTGTCTTTGTTAGTAATAAAACATACTGTTGTGTAGTAAGAGCTTCTGAGTTGATACTTCTTATTAACTAGATGTAGCATGTTTGTTGCTGTATTACTGTAGTATTTTTGCACCTAAGACCCTTTAATGTATTTTTTCTTAGAGCTGTGTGAGGTAGTAAGTATTGCAATGTTTTTATCCCTCCTGTGTAAGTGAGAAACTGAGACAGAACAATGCTGGGAATTGTTCACATGAACACGGAGAGTGAGAAACTGAACGAGTTCTTTCATCCTAAACATTTGGAGCGTTCTTTCTTTCATGACCTCTAATTAAAGACCTCCTTTAGATTAGATAGAATATGTATTTCCACACTATGCTCTTGCTCAACCTTCTTAAAATATTGATACACATTTTTAATTTATTTATTATTATTCCCTTTTTTAGGTAGTTCAGTAAAAGTCATGCTTTTGTGGTAACTGCTCTAAAAAAGATGAATACAAAGCAATTTTGAAGTTACGGCCATACTGTGGGCTTAAAAATAGATACATTTTCAAAGAACTGTGAACTACTAACTAAGCAGTAATCATAACGTCCATTGGAAGTGGTAGAATGAGGCTGTAGCACTTGTGTGTTCCCGTGCTGCCGTACCAGAAATAACGTACAGAATGTGAATTCCCAAGGTGACCTTTACAGCTGAAGAGTTTGTGATCCCTGGATGCTTTAACCTTGAAATACCCAAGCAGTAACTGGAAAGTTAAACAGCTATTTGAATGCCCACAAAAATGATGGGGGAAAGAAGCCGAACGAAAAGGGGTGCGGAGATTGAAAAGGGGTGCGGAGATGAGTGAGGGTGTGGAAGTCTGCCTTACAGCGATGGACTATTAAGAACCTCATAAACAGTTTCTCTAACGAAAGGTGTTTGGGTTATTTGCTTTCATCTGTTATCTGACCAAAGTTAAAACTGAAAATAGACAATTCATATTAAAAGGCCTTTTCTTAAACTGTAAGAATGACTTGAACATCTCCATCAACTTAAGTCATCTAATTGAGACTGGCTATCTTCTGAAAGATGCACTATAATTTAAGATGGATACAGCCATTTCAGTCTTGTTTTCTGCCTTTGTTTGCAGAAAGCTAGAATAAAGGATACTGACAACTTCTGCAAGCCTTAAAATGTGTGTGCCAAATGGTCTTTTACTTCTCTTTTTCATAATGGATCTCTGTCATAAATCACTTCAAAATATGTATTACACCGAGTTTTGAGGTTGCATAGAAAATCTTTCGAAGGAGAAGATAAATCTAACATACTAAATCATATCTGAGTTGTGATATAAACAGCACCTGAGATTGCCACTACAGTAGTTTTATGGTGCATTTTGTGTACACTCTCATTTTACTGTCCTATTTTGCAATTTTTTTTAGTGAAAATTGGGGTGAAGTTTACCTAGAATATAAAATAAAGCTATGCACATATTTGGAAAAAATAGTTGAAGTTTGCAAAACTAACCCAGGATATGGAAAAAAAATGGTATTTTGTTTCTATTGGTAACATTTGAAAGGTGCTATTAGCAGATAATAAGAAAAATATCTGCAGTATTTAAAATATCTTTAGATCCTTTTGCTTTTTTAAACTTCAAAAATAAAAAACAATTCAAGTGTGGAGTATTAACAAGCTGAAGCATCATACTTTTTTCTTTTCTGGTTGTTCAACTGATTCATAGAGAACTGTAGGTCCTTTTTCTTTACAGGGTGCAGCGTATATTTGGTTTAAAGATGGTAAAATCTAGTTGAATTTCAGAAGAAAAAAAATATTTAAATATGAAAAGTTGAACTTTAATAAAAACAAGTTTAGCATTCTACAAAGCACTGAAAAATGCAGTAGCTGAACAGGGTGAGGAATCACGTTTCCCTTTGAAGTTTGACCACCCAGTCTCAATGTGCAATTTCAGATCGCTGCACATCAAAGGAGAAATGCTACATCCCTCCCTTGACCCTGGCCGCTTGTTGAATCGCTCTTTGAAGGCATCTGACCGCTCTCTGTTTGGCTGCGCTCACTGGTAAAGATTTCTGCCAGTATTAACCACTGGCATTCGCGGCAATTTAGATGGCTGGCACCAAAGGTATTTTAGAGTCTCATGAGAATAAATGCTATTTCCTGCGCATTACCTTTTTTTGCACTTATTCTTTCACTCTTATTTTTGTCCCTTAACATATTTATTTTTTTAATGGACTAGAGTTTAACTGTAATTAAAATAAAGATGTTGGGCAACCTATACCACACCTTTATGAGCTGTCTGCTTTGTATCTCTAGAAGTGGAGCTCAGAGTATCTTTCTGATGTACATCTATGAAATCCGCTTCTGTATATTAACCGGATTTTACTTCCTACTAAAAAGCACTTGAGATGCAAAGTATAATTAAAAGATTAAAAACATGCCAGGACATTTCTATCTGAGCGCTTCATTAATGCTCATTCCCTGTGTTCCAACTTTGTTCATCAAAACTAAATCTAAAATAAAAGTTTGCTTTATCTGAGGTCTTACTAGTTAAAATAACGTAATGACAAATGTGAGATCTCTTTAAACCCACCTTCATTAAATGGCTCACAGCTGGTTTCTCAGCACAGACAGGAGCTGGAGAGGGTAATAGTTTCTGCAAGAAGAGCTGTGTGGAAGAAAGCAATTTTTGTGGAAATGGGCACTCGGTGCTGGGTGTAGGTGAACTGGAGGGACACTGACCTCCAGCCTAGAGAGCATTCTCTCAGGTATGGCAGATTGTCATGAGAGAACATCGGGTGTTCTAAGTGGAGAGGAACACACTGATACTTTAGGACTCACTCTTGACATACAAGGTGAAGAGAAACAGCAAGAAGAAATTTTACTTCCATTGAAGTAGGTTTGTAAGTTACAGAGGTGATGGTGGGATCATTAGACACGGCCACCAAAGGGATCCTAACAGGAAAGAGTATGTTCCATGTTTGTTGTGTATGAAGGATGAACAAAGTATCTATATTTTTATGAAGATAATGTGCAACCCAGTTTATCTTCCTGGTGCTCTGCTTGACCACATAAAACTGGATAACGAAATGACATGGAGACAAAAATGAGTCACTACCAGATAAGGTCCTAGAGAAAATTATTAGTAAGTTACTTAATTAGTTGATCACTTCAGCTAGCTGGGAAGCTGCATTCTCTCCAGACCCAGCTCTAATAGTATCATGCCTACTACCTGAGAGTGCATGCAAGTCTTGAATGACCAAGCTGAAGATCTGAGGATGCTGACGCAGCTGAACAGGTTTCTTGGCACTGGGTTTGAGTCCCTGATGTTGCCCACTGGACACAGTCCTCCCTTGGGCTTGCTCCCCTTCCAGATTCCTACAGGTAAGGCTGTGATCCAGACTTCCAACTAAAGAACAAGTGGATGCTCTACAGGGACATCCAGACGTGTATCATTCCGTGAAACATGAAGAGATGTCACTGACAGGGGTGTGACCTGCCACTGAGCAGATGAGATGCAAATGTGTTGGGCTGGCTGAAGTCAGGACTCACCATGGAAATTAACTGGAGCTCTTCTTCTTAAAATGTGATTTTTGTAGGCAAGATCATCCTGAGAATGGACACTGTGAGAGAAGCTGATAGTTGGGATGAGGTTCCCTATGGAGAGAAACGGAAAGTCACCAAGCCAGTAGGAAAAACCAAGAAAGCACACCCCATAAAAAACAAGGGAGGACTTCGCCTTTTAAATTAATCTAACCTCAACAGCATTAGATATTTTTAGGGCACACATACTGAAGCTTCTGTATTTGGCAATGGCAAATTGTGAACTCATTTATGAGATTTTTAATCAACCAAGAGGTGCTGTAATTACAGCAAAGTTACAAGGACGGAAGTAAGGAAACCACACTAGAAACAAAGTCATGCCGCACAAAAGCACAGTTGGATGAGCACCTGCTGTAAAAAATATAACTCAAAGAAGGACTTGAAAAGACGTTTTTATTCACAGGAACCTGGTAGGTTTTTCGCTGTTCTGGCCAAGCACAATTTAATCTCCATGTGAGCCAGGGATTCAGTGTTGTGCTTGACCCTTTCCAGCGCCATTGCACTAGTCAGTGGTTGATGCAAGTCAAGTAAGATTTCTATTTTAGCACATATAAAAATGTTAATGCAAGAGTTTATCTGTTGAAGGATCCTCTGCGAGGCCCCCACTGACCCGCTCATGGCGAGACTCTCTCACTGTGCCTGACCCAGCAGCCCCTGTAAATCCATTGCCCTTTTGGTGACAGTGAGTCATCAGTGAACAGATGAGGTAGGTGCTGCCCAGAAGCTCCAAAGCCCTGCTTGCAGCAAGCCATGGCGCTTCTTCGCGGAGGTCAGGCCACCTGGGGGGACAGTGTGGATGTGAGAAGCCGGGTCTCAGGAACGCCGCAGGCTCCAGGCTCCACCGCTACATGCAACAGGCAGAGCCGCAGCGACCACGCGTGTTCAGAACTGTCATTGCTGTTGTGGCTCTGCCCCTCTCTCTCTGTCTCTTCTCTGAGATGGGAAGTTTTGTGCAACCGTTGAGTGTCCGGGGCCAATTCTTTTGTTTCTGTGACCAAAGCCTCTTGCATCCACGGGCTTCGGTGCATTTTGTGTGTGCCAGCTATGGTGGCTATAGACCTCTGGTTTCTGTAAGCCATGCCGAAGCGCTACGCAGCCCTTCCTCAGCCTGCACCCCGCTCCTCATTGCTGCCTTGCTTATCCTGAGGAACGCTTTTTCAAAGGGCTTGCTGGATACAAATAAAAATAAACATTTCAAAGTTCCAGTCCATTCCTTTCATTTTAGGGTTATCACTAATTCGAGGTACTGTCTTCCAAAACTGGAAGCACAGACCTGTGGAAGTGCACTTGATGAATGGTGTAGAAAACCCAAGACTGTTCCCTTCATTGAAGAAGCTTTCCTGTCTGAATGGAGCATTGTATTTCACATCCCAATAACCATTTACTAGCACAGGATTCAAAGAGAGTTAGCTTTTCAGTTCCGCAAAAGGCCTTTCTATTCATTGAGAATTCAGTGAGACAGCCAAGTATTTTTTTTTACCATTGACTAATTCACAACCACTCTAATGAGCAAGTGTTTCTCCTGAGCCTCAGCCCTCTCCTTGCGCATGCTGACTCACTGGAGATCCCCTGTACAGTTATTCTGCTCTCTATAATCACCATCTTCTTCAAGAATTTAACTTAAAACTGGACTGAATTACTTTTCCCATTCTACCATGTGCACAAGTCCTTGAGCAACCCGATCTAACTAGACCTGTTTCGACCAGATGAGCTCCAGACGCTCCTTCCAACCCAAACGTTTCCATGACTGCAGCCAGGATTGCGCCGGCTGCACTCGGGAGACAGTCTTGCAGAGCTACAGACCAGACTCCTTCAGAGTCCGACATTTTCAGCCAGCAATCAATGAAAACAGGTCTCAGTATGGGCTTTTCATCATAACGTTTACGCTATGGACATGTCTGGATATCCTGAGTTATCCTTTATCAGCGAAGCAGACAGTTCTTCCAAATAGTTTTATTAAAGTTTATCTAACTCTGACAATTTGTGAGTGGTGTTTAGTTTAAGATATTCAATGCTTCCATTATTATTGTAAAAGCCACAGCTATATTATTGTAAAAAGCCACAGCTATAGGGAAATGCAACTAGAAATGAACTGACGACTTGGACAGAAAAAAAAGATCTGCCTAGAAGCCCCAGCGGGCTATGGAAGGAGCTGTTTCCACAAGATGAGCTCCGTGG
This sequence comes from Pygoscelis adeliae, assembly GCF_000699105.1. Taxonomy (NCBI): domain Eukaryota; kingdom Metazoa; phylum Chordata; class Aves; order Sphenisciformes; family Spheniscidae; genus Pygoscelis; species Pygoscelis adeliae. The sequence continues at coordinate 4,554,752 of NW_008824676.1, forward strand.
TATCTGAGGTATGTCCTGGTCTTGACTTGTTGGTAACAATGTTAAAGATTTATCTCAATAGAAAACTTAATTAATCTGAGTAATAAAAAGTGTTAATCCTCTCTCTAGTGTTTTCTATTGTGCAAAAATACAATGTTTCCTACAGTAACATTAAGACCCGCCATGTGCTTATTCAGAAGTAAAGAATCAACACTTAACTGTGGAATTTTTCTCCCGCACTCAAAAAATGCCATCCTCCTGTATACGGACACAGGAATCTTCTTCCGCAGACAAGCCTCCGAAGGGTTAGCATATGCTTTCCTGACAGTTACACCCCTCTCGTCTTTGACGAACTCTGTTGTTATGCTCTAACCTCTGCCTGTTCTTTCTATCTGTCACTCAGATGATCAATTTATTTTTTTTCATGGCTCGCATAATGAACTGTTAGCATGACTTGACTGTCACCTGGAGGTATAGAGTCTCAGCAAGTAGAATATTGATATGACTTACACTTTTAAGCTTTTCTCAGAGGAGGAAAGAGGACATCAGTGAGTGTTATAGTCCACTAAAAATCTGCCCAAAACTAGTTTTTAGGATTTCAATTGTTAATATGTGTACCTGCAAAGCACTACTGTGACTGCAATGCCACGCTTATCATGTTTATGTAGAAGCTACTGGAAGATTTGTTAAATAGATGTATTTCTGCTAGTAAAGCAACAAAATAGAGGGAGAGAAGTTTTGGATTATTTTAAAATATTAAGCATGCTATATCAATAATATACCTAAATTAAAAGGTGTTAGAAGGGATCAAGGCCACGATCCCATTGATTTTTATGCAGTTCCAAAGATTTTTTTTGTGGAAGAAAATGACATTTCTTTCTGAAACCTGTAATAAATTTCCCTGAAAGCTCTTACTTTGGTTTTCTTCTACAGCAGCACAGACGGCTCTTTGTTTCCTCAATCAGACAGGCAGGCTGCAAAGAGCCATTCAAGAAATTCAACAGTCTTCTCTGATCTCAGCCTTTTACACCGGCTTACAGCTCACCCTAAAATATCAGCAATAAAATGAACAAGAGCTAAATGATGAACTCCACAATTAAAAGCACCAAGGGTAGATCAGCAAAGATCCTGAGTGTTGCGATGCTGAGCACTGCCGTGCTAACCCTGAGCGCTCTGCTGCTTACCCCAGGGTATGCATGCGTTCCCCAAAGCACTGCACAGATAGGACTGCCAATCAAAGTCAGAATCCCCAGACATTGCCAGAACAGGGAAACGTATAAAGCAGTAAGAGTTAAAAGCAGATGACAGGTCCAGGTCTTGGCGCTTACCTTACTGGGCCTCTTTAAAGGGGCTCAGGATCCTCAGCCTTGAACCTACTGTAATATTGAGGCACCTAAGCCTGGTTTTCCTGGTTGTGAAAAGCCACAAATAATATAGTTCCCATCTGAGAGGAATCCATTTCTGAGTGGTTAAAGCTTCTCCTCACTGTGTAAGGAGACTCTTCTACCAGATCTGGGTCTGTTCTACCAGATCTGCGTCTCTTCTACCAGATTTGGAATATGGGCCTGGTCTTTCATTCCCGGGCTCTGCATTAACCATGGGCAATGGGTTCCCATGATAAAATGCTCCTAATCTTTCCTACTGCAGTTTTTTCACTTTGTGAAGACCAAGGAATAAATAGCAATTATTTACTGGTTGAATTCAAACCAGTGCTCTAATAAATAGTATTCATAGACTGGAACAGTTTGCACAAGAAAGGAGAAGGGACCCAATGACTCAGTGGGCAGTCCCTTGAATTTAAACGTTTTATAGCTGAGGTGAATGGAAACACGTGTATGTATGAGCACATCCTCCTCTCCAGGCTTGTTTGGCTGGTTTTTGGGATGCTGAGAAGCTACGTGAGGGGGGGGAAAGAGCTCAAGTCACAGCAGAGAGACTGCACTCATGGCACCAGCCTGGTGGTGTGAGCATCTGCGGGGATTAACGGCACGGACTCTGGCAAGCAGCAACCAAAGACCTTTATTGCTCTATATTAGGGTAATTTATAGCAAGCAGAAGTGTCCACGCGCTATCCGCAGCCTGCAGATAGGTTACAGCCTTGTGTTCACGCGCATCTATGCTCCAGCGGATAGGTCTGCTCTTCCTGACCATACAGCATGACTTCATGGTCCTTATCTTGTTTACTCCTTTCCGGCAGCTCATTCCTTTCTTCCTTATCTTCTGCCTGCGTGCTTTCTCACGGGTACAGTACCTGCTCATTAAAACCGAATTCAGTAATGTCCATAGTTAAAAATCCTATCCCCACAAGCATCTGCTGTGTATGGTGCACTAATGGTGCCACACTGACCTTGCATGAGCCTGCCTGGGTTGCGCAGCAGCAGACTGCTCGTGTGGAAGATTTTAGTGGCATTTAAATGGTGGGTGTATGTACCTCATCACCTTTGCTGATATGTTTGTAAAGCCACATATAAAAGATAAACTCTATATCATATGGCAGTATGGGTAAGATGAAGAAATCACTAGTTGACATAATATGGATCCTGGTTTGAAGATGCTCAGGCAAATTTATTACAATAGCTCCTTTCATCCGGGAAATATTTAAGGCAAAGTAGTTCTGATTCAATTCAATTATCTCACCGGCATTCAACAATGGTTGCTGCCCTCAGAAGCATTTAAATATGTCAAAAGCCCACAGAGCATAAGCCTAGCAGATGGCAAGGCTTGCTCGGACTGAAGCAGGCTAAAGAGGATGTTGATATTTCTGTTTTCCAGATGGTAATGCACATTGCAAGTCAAATGAGAGCTAGGAACTGCACAGTGCACTTACCAGAGCTCAGAGCAGACGTCCCACCATTATTTGCTAAGACCTTCTTTTACAGCGCTCCTCAGTTCACTTCCCCAGGCAAAACCAGCCATTTGGGATTTAAAACCTTCTAGCCCAACCCAAACTCTACTGGTGAGCAAACCCAGGTGGGGAAATCTGTATGGATGTATGTGCAGATTTTGTTATCTAAAACACAGAGTATTTGTATTAGGAAGGTGTACAGTGCTGTGTGCTTCGGCTACTGCACCTTGCCTGAAGGAATTAATTCTGTAACACAGAAGCTGGGCAGTCTGGGAAGGGTCATGCCTTAGCAGCAGCCCGTATTGATGCTGGGGATCCCCAGCCACTTGGGAACGATGCTTGTGTGAACATGTACGTTACAGAGAAGTCAAACGTTACCGTCTTCGCAGTATTGCCACCAACCCGGACCAGAGGCAGGAAGGTTTGCTGGTAGCGGCACGCAATTGCACAATGAAGCCTCTGCGTGTGCATGTTTGTGGATGTTCACTGAGGCTGTCACAGAAGCGATTGTTATAATTAAGGATTTACAATTACAATTCATTCCATAAATTTTCCCAACTGGTTTAGGGAACCATTATTATTTACTAGCCGTTTTATGAAGTCGGCTGGGTGTATCGCTGCACGTCTCCACAAGACAGGAGCCCACACCTCAGCAACGCGGCTGACGTCAGTCCCAGTTCTCAGGACAGCGTGTGACGGGGTTGATGACAGCAGTGTGACCTGTGGTGCAAATCGCACCTCACTGCTATTGTTCAGGCAGTATGGACGTGGAAAGGGGAGAAAGGCAGAAGTGGCTTGAAGTGCAGAGGTAACTGCAGTCAGAGCAACGTGGAGAGGTTTAGTGTAAACAAAAATCTGGTTCTGCACAGTCTAGCATGAATCGCTCAATGTCTTGTGACATTCATTCCTACAGGAGAAATGTGTGGTTTTGTTAAATACTTCAGAAAAAAAAATGCATTGAAGCTTATCTCCCCCTCCTGGAAACTACCTCTACAAATCCCACGAAGACTGCAGCATACAGAAGTTATCTTTCAAATATTTGTTATTTCTATTTCTAATGCTTAAGGAGATATGGCATTCTTTATTTTATAGTGCTTTCATTTCTAGTATGCTGAAAAGTAAAATATTATTTTGAATGAAAGCAAAATGAGATGGTTTACGCTGGGTTGCCGAGGGCTTTTCTTGTGTTACTGACCATGTTCAGTCAGGCAACACCAAGTTCTTCGATAAAAGTCCAAATTCCGCCGCTGTTCAGAAGGATTTTGTGTCCTTACCTTGCACTTCTGTTAAAATGAAACCAGCGATTTATACCCGGCCGCTATTTAATCACTGTTTCCACTCACGGTGCATCAGGCTCCTGCTGTGGAGTTATGCGATTTCTTGGCCAAACGACTCATTCATCAGAAAGGTGTTACCGCCTGCAGCGCGAATTCTTGAAGACTTGGAAGAGGGCTCCTCGGTGCTCCGAGAGGGCCGGGAGGGCGACCCCCCCGTGCCCGCGCCCCCCGCAGCCCTGCCGCCGCTC
>NW_008824676.1:4559720-4571388 GCF_000699105.1 Pygoscelis adeliae
CGCGCGGCTGCTTTTTTATTGCAAGGATGGGGAAAAAAGCCCGAAAACCCACCGGTTTTGGAAAACCTCGCCGCCGCCCCGGGCCGCTCCGGGCAGGGCACCGCCGGGCCCCCCGCCGCCGTGTTTCCCTGCGCCGTTTGGGTTCTCTCTCGATGTTTTTTTATCACCCCCCTGGCTGCGCTGAATCAGGAAAATGCTGAGAAAGGGTTGGACGGGCTTGGACAGAAACCGCTGGATTTCGGCGGCTGGGTGCGTGTCTTCGCGTTTCCTCCGCAGGGTCAGAGTCGGAGGGGTTTGCGGTTAAAGCCGGCGTCGTCTCCGCTCCCGGTCATGTCCGCAGGGCGAAGCGAGGCCGAGCCCGAGGGGAGGCATCGCGGCGGGAATAAAGGCTGCACTGTGAGCCCATTCCTGCCCTCTGCAGATTGCAGCGGCGACGCTGAAATCTTGCGGTCCTTGCGACATAAGGAGTAAAGGCGGTTTATTTCCTAAAAGGCTCGTTATTTAAACGAACTACAAAAACAGAAATAAAAGGACTGCTCTTTAGCAGCCATTAGAGACTACGAAAACTGTATCTGCATGCTTACTGAGCCCACTTTTCCTTGGGGTCGCATTAATGCATTTGTTCCCTTTGGCACCTGGGACTGCATACCTCTGTTTGCAATTCCATTGCAGCTAGAAACGTGCGTGTGTTGGGACTATCCCATCTCGGGGATAGAAGAAAGGAGGGAGATTTTCCAGTCCTTGGAATGTAGAAAGCAGATGTGAAGCTATTTCCGTGAGCTGCTGGACTGCCGTTCTCCTCCTGCAGAAAATCAGTGGCATGGCCGTTTCTTCCACGATCTCCAGCGAGATCCCCAGAAGTGACGTGCTGGAAGCACCGTGGGTGGCAAAGCTCCTTCCCTTTCACACCACCTCATTACTCTTTCGCTTTTACTGGGGAAATTGAAGTGCATTGAGAATAAGGAGTTTGCACACATGGAGGAGCTTACGTTTTCTGTTGGAGCGGTATTTTAGGGTCCTTCGTACAGGGCATTCCTCTGGCATTGCCCCGTGCTTTCAGGTGCGGCAGAGTGGGCAGCAAAGCGCAGGTAAATAGATGGCAGCTGAGTCAGCCGCAGCCCGGTTGTTCAGACCGCTTCAGCTAAAGCCCTTCCAGGGCAGCATGACGGCACGCCCGAGAGGGGATCCTGCCTTCAGTGGACATTTTTCATTTTAAAAGATGTTTTATGCATTAGCAGCTTAAGAAAGCATGAAAAAAAGACTTGATTTGGCAAGCATAGGTGCATTTAGTTGGAACGGAGCCCAAAGCCCAGGTAATTCTTTCGCTCACTTGAGTGTTTTGGGTGTGCAGCGGTGTAGGCCGCTCTCTCTGGAAGGAAGTGGTGCGGCTCTCGGTGGGCAGCGGCCGCGGCTCCTCCCTCGGGGCAGCCCTGCTCCCTTGCGGTGCTGGTGCCGCTGCCGCCCGGTGCCGCTGGTGCCCCGGGGGATGGGAAGGCCACGGGTCTGAGCCTCAGAGGACCCCATATCTCGCTGGTTTCCATGTCCTCGGGATTTCTGTGATGAGTAACCACATGTAAAACCAGAGCGAGTCACCGCTGCCAATGGAGTCCAACAGGAAAACAGCAGCAAAAGCAGATAACAAGTGATGCTGCGTGAAACAGAAACATCTTTGCGTCATTCTCGTGGTCCTTAGGTTGGTGTGTGCTTCACCAAGCAGCCTTTTCTCCAGCTAACTTTTCTATACGTGGCCTTCTTGATTATGACATCCCACTATTTCCACTGCCGTATGCCCACTGCATTTTCTTTGGCGAAGGTAGTAAGGGAATGCCAGCATCCATTAGTCCAGCTCTCATCTTACCTCCTACTAGAACCCGTACAGTCACTGATTTTATTTATAGCGTGGCTCCAGCCGAGCCTGTGATGCCCATGCTGGGTTTTGCGCCAATGCACAGGAAAAGGAACAAGCCCAGAAGAAGAAAGTTCACCAATGTGACAAAGGAGAGAGGGCAGGGGCTGTAGTTTACAGCTCCTGCGGTGCAGATAGTGGCATGGCTTGCAGGAGGGGGAATAGTTGCATGATCCTTTCTTTTTGAAACAAGCGGGGATTAGGTAGTTTAAAACGGATGAAGAGAAATAGGTGTGAGAAAGGGGAAGAGCAGAATATAGTTATCTGTGAGGATTTGGGATGAAGACTGGAGGAACCGTCAGTCACCAGATGGGACAGAGCATTTAAAGTAAAAGGCCTGTGATCGCTAGCCCCTGCTCAACGTTTCTGTGCCTGCTCCACTGGCTCCATATGTGTGTGCTCCCCCTGGCATCCAGCGCTCGTGCCACTGGGGGAATGAGCTCTGGGCTGCACAAGTGTACTCTCCAAGGACAGCAAGCCCAAATCTCGTAAGGTATGAAGGCAGTGTGTGTTAACGTGCAGTCTGGGAGGGCAACAATTGACCTTTCCTAATACTGTGATGTTAGGGAGGACGTTAGTGTGCCGTCCTCCCACGCGTGCCTTCCCACCGCTGTGGATGGGGATCCTGAGTTCAGGCTGATTGCAGCGTGCAGCTTCCCATGTCCACATCAGCACCGACACGCTGTGTGCACTCTGGAGTCTGACTCACATGGCTTGACTATTGTGACGTGGTTCTGCCCTGCAGGAATGGCGGCAGAAGAAAACCGGCGTTAACCTCTGCTCTCTAGGAAACCCAAAAGTTTCTCTACTTAAAAAAAAAAAAAAAAAAAAGAAAAAATAATAATGAAAGCTTATTAGCCAAGACAGTTACCCAAGCAATGGTGGGTTAGGAGAAAGTAACTGTTAACATATAACTCTTTTTTTTTTTTTGTTTCTGTATTGGAATGTTTTGGATCTTCCGAGGTTTTCCAACAGGTTTCAAACCTTGCACTAGGCCAATTTTTAATTCTAGGATTTACGCATCTTTTCATAAAATAATTGGCATCTTAATTTACAGCAGATTCTGCTGGCACTGCTTATCTTTGAAATTTTATTTTCCCTTTTTTTTCCTCTATGGAACCATTTTCTTGGTGATGCAGGAACAGCCCATTAGCTTGTGTCACAGCAGGGGTTTTTGTGTTTTGTTGTTGTTTGTTTGTGTTTAACTTGGTTAGCCTCGGAGTTAATGGACGGAAGCAGCGAGATCTGTTCTGTGTTTCAGTACAACGGCATGTGCTTGCAAGGCCCTAGTGGCGTTCCTGGACGGGATGGAAACCCAGGAGCCAACGGGATCCCCGGGACACCTGGGATCCCAGGACGGGACGGGCTGAAGGGGGAGAAGGGCGAGTGCATGCGCGAGAGCATCGAGGAATCCTGGACGCCCAACTTCAAGCAGTGTTCGTGGAGTGCACTTAATTATGGCATCGATCTTGGGAAAATAGCAGTAAGTTACCTTTGCCACCAACCACAGCAGGCTTTAGGTCTGCCTCTATGAGCTGGGTAGCGCCAATCATACAGATCTCCTACTGGAGCCTTTTTCTACATGTAAGGGTGAACTTCTCAAAGGTTTAGCTACTGCGGATTCTTCTCAGCTGCGTTTCACAGCTATGTGCCCATTTCGTTTCTGTAATAGTGTTTCAAAAGAATGATGTGGCTGGTGTAAGAGTACATGTAGAAGACCAGATCTGTAACTGTAAGGCTGAAAGTCTTTTTCAGTTGTGGAGCTTTTGTCAGGGTTTAAACCTCTCACAAATCTTGCGATAATTGTTAAATCCAGGATTTCTGGTTACTGAGACAGAAATTACACTGTCCTCTCATGCAAGGACTTGAGTGCAGCTTTCAGACAGCTCACACCCCTTTACAGAAACCCCAGAAGGTAACTAGGTTACCAACTTAGCAGCAGGTATTATCTAAATAAAGTTAAGAATTTCCATAATCCCCCTTCTCCATTACCATCTATGAGGTGCTGTTTCTGATTTGCATCTTTGCACTGTATGGTATTTGCCAGGCTCTACTTTTTTCTTCTTCTTTTTTTTTTTCAGAGAGAAGGGACTAAAGAGAATAGCCAAAACATTCTGAAATAAATAGAAATACATTCCTAAATATATCTCCTAAACATAAATATATAGAAAATAAATAGGTTCAAAACCAGAGTTTGCTAGCAAAGCATTTTTGTCTCCTCTTAGGAATGTACATTTACAAAGATGCGCTCGAACAGTGCTCTCCGCGTTCTCTTCAGTGGATCGCTTCGGCTAAAATGCAAAAATGCCTGTTGTCAGCGCTGGTACTTTACTTTTAATGGAGCAGAATGTGCTGGGCCACTTCCTATTGAAGCCATAATATATTTAGATCAAGGAAGCCCGGAGCTGAATTCTACTATTAATATACACCGGACTTCTTCAGGTATGTATGCCCAGACTGCATGAACAGAGATGGAGTAGAAGCCAGCAGCAAATGTAGTTACCAAATGCAGAGCACAGTCTGCCTCAGAAGGTCAAAAGACTGAACGAAGAGGCAGAAGAGTGGCCAGCTAACACTTGTTACTCTTACTCTGCTGTCTCACAGTTGACTATCAATAGTAACAGTATTAGAATTATTTATTAAGTGGTACTTTATTACTGTGGTATTTTTCATGGTACTTACATCCTGCAATTTAGAAATGGAAAGAGATTTCTATCCAGGGAGTTCTACTGAGCTCTGCTACAACATGAATACAGAGACATTCTGTGCTGTATTAACATGTGGAGAAACTGCCTTACTGCCAAGCAGACAGCGTCATCCTGGCTTAAAATACTGATATTTGCGCATTATCTATGCATAAAATAAGACTTATTCCTCCTGGAATTTCTACTATAATTTCAGGTGGGGCACAGAAGTACCTCCAAAGTGAAATATCTAGGAACAATTATTCAATTTCTAAGCAAAAGGCAAATTAGTGAAGTCATTCAACATAAAAGGAGGTGACACTAGGAAAAGGGGACTAACGTCAAGTCTATACTCTTTCTCCATTTTCCTGTCTGTACCGTTTCATGACTGCATGAAATCTAACGTCCAGAGCCATGGTAAGTTTTTTTCATCAAGGGGTAGGACCCACCTGTCTTCATTGACCCACCTCCCAACTAATGGTGCTAGTGGGGAAAAAAAAAGGGCAACAGAAGTGGAACTTCATACAGAAGCAGCGAATTAGGAGTGGAAAGGATTACAGGGTGGCAATCGCGTTCGCAGGGCTTAGCTGCGGAAGCCAGGTATGGCTGTGTCCCCGTGTCCCCTCCCCATCACTGCTAAAAAGATGGCTGGATGGGGTTGAAGCCATATCCCAGCTACCAGTTTGTAAATTTGGCCATTTGAAGAAGAGGTACACCTCCCTTTTAGCCATCCTGTGGATTGTGATCTTCTTCAGGTACTGCAACAGACGTCAGGAAGCAGCATGGATAAAGGCAGTGCATGACTCTCTAACCTATGTTGCCACATCTCTAAGCAATAGTTTTTATTTCTAAAAATGCTATTCAGGTTTAACTAAATAGCATGAGCTTGCAATGAACTGCTGTTCTTAAGTACCTGTGCCCATCTTCAGTTGTGAAATACAAAGCGATTGCGTCTGCTGAGGTAACCTGATATTTGTCTTTAACCAGTGGAAGGTCTGTGTGAAGGGATCAATGCCGGCTTGGTGGATATTGCCATCTGGGTCGGGACTTGCTCAGATTATCCGCGGGGAGATGCTTCTACTGGATGGAATTCAGTCTCCCGAATCATCATTGAAGAACTGCCAAAATAACTTTCCCTCCCTTTTTATAATCGCTCCCTTTTTTTTTTATTTTGTACAATTTTCTTCAGAATTTATTTCTATAGAGTTGGATGCGAGTATTTGACTGAAAGGCACCAAACTCTTGCATCTGTAGTCTTTGTCTAGCCTTTTTTTGCACATTGCAGAGGCTTTTTATAATAATCATTTTAGAATATAAATATCAAAACCAAGTTAATTAACTTTTTTAATTCCTTGTTTGACATATGAAAATATACCACCACCATTTTAAAACTTTACTGTAACTTTTTGTATCAAATAAATAAGACCTTTTACAAAAAAAAAAATCAAGGCTATTTTATTGGTCATCAAACTGTTTAAGGTATTTGACATGGTGTTATGATACACAATTAGTTTTTTTAGAAGACTTCATAGAAAGTTCTAAGAAAGTAAATGCGGGTCTTGGCTTTAGCCTTCAGAAAACATACGTTAACATCTACTCCTGTAAACCTGACTACAGAATAGGATGCTCTGCTGTTACAGTCTTAAGTCTCTCAACAAACTCCCGGTGACTTAACTGTGACCTCGATGATGTGGTAAGCGGTAAATACCTCGTTCTGAATAACTAAGTAAAAATGGACTATCTATCTAAGCTCTCCTTCCCTCCTTCGCTTCTTGATAGACCGGATTTCAGTATAAACATCTATTATTGGTCTCCGCTATTAGCATGCGGATACTAAATAACGTCACAGTTACAAAACTTAATTTCATTGCTCCAATAAAGTAATTCTCCTGGATTTAGCCTTTCAGATATATACAATCACTTTGGTGTTAATTAAAAGCTAGATATATTAAATAGTTTGGAAGATACAGAAATAAGGCAGGTTGAAATGCCTTGGCTTTCAAAAAGTGTGCTGGTAAAGTGCAAGAATGATGTCACAGCCTCCAGACTGGAAAAGTGACAACACTGACCAGGCCAGCACAGCATTAGCTTCAGTGTTTAAGTATTTTCTTCCAAATGCAACAAGTGATATACTCAAATATTTTTTTAAATTGTACAGATTCTAAAGGGAAATAATAGTCATGTTTATATATACACAATCAATTTAACATTAATAAAATTAAAAACCCAAGAAAAAGCATGTACAACATGCAGCAATCTACACTCTTCCAAAAAATTAAAAGGAAAAAAACATTAAATCTGAGATAAGGAATTTTTCAGCTATTTAGGATTAAGTCTCAGCTTTTTTTCTGAACAGGTTATAAGATTTTCCCCAGGCATCTCTCAAATTGGCAGCTCTTGTCTGCAGCTTTTGTTAAGAATGCTAGAGGAACACACCTGCAGCTAGGAGAGCATTCAGGCTTTCCCAGCTGCAAGCTTATGGGTGATACTGCTGCAAGCCAGCAAATTATACAGCTGGTATTTTGTCTCTGAAGAACTGTACTGTTTTCATTGGCTTGGACGATGGGTTTTAAGGTATCTGAACACAAACAAGTTACTATGAGCTAAGCTATGGTGTGAATTTACAGAATGTCAGTTAACATACAGTAACTGATTGTGTACATGTTTGTAGCCTGTCTTTGCATTTATCCTGGACCACAAGTAAGCTGTTCTGGGCCTAGAGCACACTAATCCAGGGTAGTAAGCGCACAACTTTTATTCTTTTCTTATGATTTATTCATATGTCTTCACAATATATTTTGGACCCTGGGTAGCAGAGTTAACTCGGTGTTCCATTAAATTCATTCGGCATACTAGAAAACACACAAAACCAAGTAAACACCCTCCAAAGACAGAAGAACTCAGTAGCTGTTAGGGATTTATACAGTAATTTGCATGATACACTTCCAGTAAATTTGATCTTCAGCTAAATACACACGGAAACTTTCATCATAAAACCCAAAGCCAGCCATAATGGCCACATGCCCTTTTCAGATGAGATTATCAACTGTATCAGTAGAGGGGATGGGATCGGGGAGAAGAAAGTGTTAAATTATTAATAAAGTTAAGTATACACAAAATGTGGTATGTGGCAATAGCATCGACAGAAACAAGCAAATGGATTGCTGAATTAAGATTCAAAATATTGAGCAGTTTCTGTAGTCTTCCAGATTTTACCTTAAAATTGAAACCATTTCCCTAATCTGTTAAATTTTTATTAAAAAAGCCTTATTTCTGCTTTAGGTTAGTCTTCTGTTAAACAGGAAAACTTCTCTAAGTGATTATTCAGGTGTTTTGCTGGACAGTACTCTCCGCTCCTTACAAAGCTGATTATTCCCCCTACCTGTTGAATAATCTTTGCTAACTTATTTCCTCCTTCGTTAAGTGATACTTTCTAGATACTTCTTAATACCTTCTTACTAACAGCAGAAGGCAGATGTTATGGCCAGTAATGTATTTTCTTAAAGAAGAACTAAAAAAAATAAAACAAACCCAGATCTCCAAAAAGTACATATCCTTGACAGCAATTACTAGCATACAAATAAACATCATTATTATACAAATTTACTGAGATGTACTGTAATTTAGTTTATCACTAAGTTAGCAATCAATATATTCTTAGTCCTTTCCTTAGACCAAATCAGAAGACATTAATGGATCGTTTTGTTTCTTTTTAAAGAAAGTCCTGTGCACAATATTTTTTAGACTACTTTACGGATTTTTTTTTTCCCCAGAGAGTATTATTGAAAATAAGCATGGTCATATTTGTTATTATAGCGGTTTGAAAACTGCATCACTATGGGATTACTAGGAAAAAACCCTCATTTTTAAACTGTAAGCCTTCTTTCAAATATGCATTTACTTAGTAATATTTGGTCAGATGTATCAGTAATGGAGAAAGAATCTCGCTCAGACAGAGGGAGGGAGGAGGGGAGAGAGGGCAGGCAGGGAAGAGAGAGAAAATGAATTAAGTAAGTGGCCAGCGATGCACACAACATACACTTTGGTCTGGTGCTAAAAGCAAGCCAAAAACCACAGTGCAAGTCTGTCCTGGTATTAGACGAGAACTGGGTTTCATCAGATCAGCGATTATTCAAACCCAAGAATGGACAGCTGTTTTACAAAACAGTTTGAGTTTCCAAACTGCACCCCACTGAGGCAGCATTTTTGTGTTGGATGAGCAATGGAATTTGGAGCATTCCATATCCTAAAATGTGACAAATTGTAACACAGAAGACGTTGCTGTAAACAACTATATACATACTTTCTTCATGAGACTCAGATAAAGGTTTAAGAAAGTTTTGACAGACCCCATAGTTGCTTTTATATGAAGTTTTCCACTTCTGTAGGAGTAGAATCTGACCAACTGTTATCTTGAGACTTGTCAAAACAGATTAGTCCGTTATTCCAGGCAGGCCAGGATGAACTGAATTGCTGCACAGCTGCCTTCACCTAGTCACAATGCTATTATTTCACAGTTGCAGAGACATCTGTTTCAAGGAGACACAGCTGATTCAGAGAGGAAGGCAGCAACGCAGGAACATTCAGCAGAAAAGATGTTGGCAGGGTTTTACTATCTCCAGGTTCTTTCCTCAAAATACTAGATCAATTCACAGTGTCAAAAAAGACTGCTGAACTAAATCGCTCCCAGAACATAGATATAAACCATAAAGGATAGGTTCCTTATGAACACAAGCTCATACCTTTAATTATTTTCTTTTCTAAAACCAAGTAAAAAACTAGACACATTTTCATAAACGACAAAGGTAATACAGCAGGCGGGAGTCACTCTGATCACATTGGGGATAACCCCTTTGTAAAATCCATGAATTCCTTCTTTCCTTTAAAGACACAGAAAAACATTTAGTTTTAATTAATGTCTTTTAATAGAAATCAGACATAAAACAAAGCCTGTTATTTTTCTTCTTGCGCTCTCACTGACAGGTACTTCAGGTTAGGAATAACAATTTCAGAATAATTTCTTACTATAGTGTTTAAAGAGCCATAATATATCAAATCTTAACCCATCATTTTCTCTTCTGAACATACAATAGTATTCTGTAGGTCAGTTATTTAGCCTAGGGTTTGGGTGGTTTTTTGTGGGGGTTTTTTGTATTGTCTAAGCAGGAGGCAATTTACTATCTTTCTTCATGCCACAAGAACTGGTTAACTTAAAATTTCTGCAGCCTGTTCCAAAAAGCATTTACACATTTAATCTCACTGAAGCCAGCAGAGCTGAAAGGCTTGGTAGTTTTGGGTCATGTAACAGCAAGTGAGCTGAGGGTCAACATAACTAAGGAAAGTCAGCATTTATTTTTAGAGAATTAAAGCACCTCCTCCAGAATTTTGATTCCACTGGCCAATAAATGAGAATCTAACTTCTCCTAATTTGAATCAGAGTATTCATGTTAGGGCTGTTAAAAAGTTTCAAAGACTTTTATTCTCAGCTCCCTGTTTTCCAGCTTCATAGAGGCCTAGGATACCTGGAGCGATGAGTACAGTTAACACAGATCCTGGAAAGCGCTTGGGTGTGGTTTATGCTACCCTCGCTAGGGCTCTAGGTTGCATTTGTTTCATAATGAGTACAGCAGTGGCCCCAGAATGACTGTATACATTCACACTTTATCAGAACTAATAAGCCTTCCTACAGACTGCAGCACTGAAGTCTCAGACTGCAGTACTGAGACATCAGAGTGATTTTCGCTTTGAATTGGCTTCAGTCAAAATGGTTGTACTGCCTCTGAGCCAGGGGTGGTCCTGGAACAACACAGCCTCATTCACTCCTTCAGGTGGCACCTCTTAATACTCCAGGACTCGCTGACTCCATTCACGTCTCTCTAGCAATATGCTGCAACCCAGAAACATTGTCCAAAGCAAGATTAATATTGGTTGCATACTGCAAAGGTGGCCAACCTTAGTTACCACAGAGTTCTGTGTGAAAACTCTCACATGCCCTGTGGAGCTGAGGGAAGAGGGTTTGTGAGAAGATATGCACAGGTGTGAGGTAACAGTTCTCTAAAGGTCCTACGGGAAGCCGGGACTTGACTGCAAAAGCAGTCAGGCCCCGGGATAACCCAGGGACATCAGTATAAACAGCTCTGGCTAGCCCACTTCCTCCTGTCAGGAATTTGGATTAGCCACAACTCCCAGCAGCACAACACTCCTGTCATATGTGATAATCTAAAGCAGCTCAAGTGAGGCTTCATTGTTTAAGAGCCCCAAAACAGCCAACTCAATGTTATTTTTTAACCTGTAAGTGAAATTTGCTGAGGAAGAGAGAAGTGAGACAGAATAAACAACAGAAGCCTGCAGGCTAGCATTGACCCTCTCCTATTTCCTCCTTTGTCCTCAGATTATTGCTATTAGTGGCATCTTACACAAAATGACTTTGTACAGCTAACATTTTGTTTGCTCTGAGCTGCACTGGTTCTGCAAATCAGCATGGAAGCCAGTAAACATAGTTCTGATTCTGTGAGACTCACTTTCCAAGATGTAAGCTTTTAATTCTGCATGCCTACCTCCATGTTCTGCGGATCACATCGAACACACCAGAATACGTATTATGCTGATCTTGAAGACGAGCTCGCACAACTTGATAGGGATATGTTGCTGACACAGCAAATATTTTGGATACAGCTGCCATCATTATGTATTCCACAGTGTTCTAAAAGCAACAAAAATTACCAGGCTTGCCTTAAGTATGGTTTAAGTTAGCCGATTTCCCAAAATCTTAAATTTGATTTTTAAATGTTGAACTAAACAATACTCTAGATTTTTCCCCCTTATAATACACACATTTAAAAAAATGGCAACATTTACTATATACAGTGCTACAAGTAATTTTGTAAAACATGTGTTGTGCCCTCTCATTCCTATCAAGTGAAACACTTCTTCCAAAAGTAACTACCTTTGCCCAACTTGCACCTGACAGTTTTCCACATAAGTGTTTAAGACCATCACCTACGGTTCCACAAAGTAAGACAAAAAAACATTCCTCCCTCTAAGATTCTCAAAACACTTGCCAAAGTAAGAAGTTGGT
>NW_008824676.1:4571413-4572647 GCF_000699105.1 Pygoscelis adeliae
ACAGTGCTAACCAGTTGCTTGTTCCTAAAAAGTGAAAAAGTATTATTTCCTTCTATATATTCTACATTCCAATTAATGTATCAATACTTTGTACATTTGGCTGTTCTAAGACCTAGACAAATGGAATAAATTTCCACTTATTCACATGCCACAACACATTTTTATTCTCAAGAATCGTACCAATTTTGTATCTGATACTCTGTTTCTATACTTGTTGTATCTCAGTTTCAAATCCTCATATGCCATGAACTGAAGTGCTCCATGTGACGTTCCAAACAGACCAGGCACAAATCCCTAAAAAACCGAATAAAACAAGGTTAAGCAGCAATGCACAAAAACTATACAACCTGACAGAGCTCAGCTTACACACATACATATGTCCTCCATTACTTTACAAATTGTGACTGCACAACTGTCACTGTGCAGTATGACCCAAAGCCGATTCTGGGTTGGTATTCTTAATGGCAAGCATGACACAAATGTGTAATAACGTTACTTTTCTCCAAATGACATAGAGGCTTGCTGTGGTTTAACCCGGCAGGCAGCTAAACACCACACAGCCGTTCATTAACTCCCCCCACCCCGAGGGATGGGGGAGAGAATTGGGGAAAAAAAAGTGAAATTCGTGGGTTGAGATAAAGACAGTTTAATAGGACAGAAAAGGAAGGGAAAATAATAATAATGTTGATAAAAGAATATACAAAATAAGTGATGCACAATGCAGTTGCTCACCATCCACCGACCGATGCCCAGCCAGTTCCCAAGCAGCTGTCACACCCCCCTGGCCAACTCCCCCCTCCCTCCCTTTCCAGGGACTGGCACTAAGCTGTTTAGTTCCCACCTGAGACCGGTAAGGCAATGACAGAAGCTGGCGTCTCAGTGAGGAGGGCCATCAGGAGTGGAGGTACAAAAAAGTTCTTGTGATCAAGTCCTGGAGATGAGACATGTATGTGTGCATATGCGTGTGTATATATAAACGTGTATCTATGATACATATACATTTCTGTATCAAAAATGTGTGTGTATATATAGAATCATAGAATCATTTAGGTTGGAAAAGACCTTTAAGATCATCGAGTCCAACCGTAAATGTAATACTGCCAAGGCCACCACCAAACCATGTCCCTAAGTGCCACATCTACACATCTTTTAAATACGTCCAGGGATGGTGACTCAACCACTTCCCTGGGCAGCCTGTTCCAATGTTTAACTACTCTTTCAGTAAAGAAATTTT
>NW_008824676.1:4575977-4588735 GCF_000699105.1 Pygoscelis adeliae
TTCCCTACAGAAAAACAGTGCTAACCAGTTGCTTGTTCCTAAAAAGTGAAAAAGTATTATTTCCTTCTATATATTCTACATTCCAATTAATGTATCAATACTTTGTACATTTGGCTGTTCTAAGACCTAGACAAATGGAATAAATTTCCACTTATTCACATGCCACAACACATTTTTATTCTCAAGAATCGTACCAATTTTGTATCTGATACTCTGTTTCTATACTTGTTGTATCTCAGTTTCAAATCCTCATATGCCATGAACTGAAGTGCTCCATGTGACGTTCCAAACAGACCAGGCACAAATCCCTAAAAAACCGAATAAAACAAGGTTAAGCAGCAATGCACAAAAACTATACAACCTGACAGAGCTCAGCTTACACACATACATATATCCTCCATTACTTTACAAATTGTGACTGCACAACTGTCACTGTGCAGTATGACCCAAAGCCGATTCTGGGTTGGTATTCTTAATGGCAAGCATGACACAAATGTGTAATAACGTTACTTTTCTCCAAATGACATAGAGGCTTGCTGTGGTTTAACCCGGCAGGCAGCTAAACACCACACAGCCGTTCATTAACTCCCCCCACCCCGAGGGATGGGGGAGAGAATTGGGGAAAAAAAAGTGAAATTCGTGGGTTGAGATAAAGACAGTTTAATAGGACAGAAAAGGAAGGGAAAATAATAATAATGTTGATAAAAGAATATACAAAATAAGTGATGCACAATGCAGTTGCTCACCATCCACCGACCGATGCCCAGCCAGTTCCCAAGCAGCTGTCACACCCCCCTGGCCAACTCCCCCCTCCCTCCCTTTCCAGGGACTGGCACTAAGCTGTTTAGTTCCCACCTGAGACCGGTAAGGCAATGACAGAAGCTGGCGTCTCAGTGAGGAGGGCCATCAGGAGTGGAGGTACAAAAAAGTTCTTGTGATCAAGTCCTGGAGATGAGACATGTATGTGTGTGCATATGCGTGTGTATATATAAACGTGTATCTATGATACATATACATTTCTGTATCAAAAATGTGTGTGTATATATAGAATCATAGAATCATTTAGGTTGGAAAAGACCTTTAAGATCATCGAGTCCAACCGTAAATGTAACACTGCCAAGGCCACCACCAAACCGTGTCCCTAAGTGCCACATCTACACATCTTTTAAATACGTCCAGGGATGGTGACTCAACCACTTCCCTGGGCAGCCTGTTCCAATGCTTGACAACCCTTTCGGTGAAGACATTTTTCCTAATATCCAACCTAAACCTCCTCTGGCACAACTTGAGGCCGTTTCCTCTTGTCCTATCGCTTGTTACTTGGGAGAAGAGACCGACACCCACCCCGCTACAACCTTCTTTCAGGTAGTTGTAGAGAGCGATAAGGTCTCCCTGGGCCTCCTCTTCTCCAGACTAAACAGTCCCAGCTCCCTCAGCCGCTCCTCATAAGACTTGTTCTCCAGACCCTTCACCAGCCTCGTTGCTCTTCTTTGGATGCGCTCCAGCACCTCAATGTCTTTCACACACAAACACTTGCACAGTGAAAAGTTGAAGGGCACAGATGGAAAGCTAACTCATACAAGGACTTACAGATGATTTACATTAAAGAAATATACCTAAGATTCGGATCAGTTTGAGTGCATTCCTCACCCTGCTCAGAGCACATCCCAAGACAGCCCAGCAGAGGTGACCAAAGGTATAACAAAGCACTCTCGGAAATGTTCCCCATTTGTAAGAGGCAGTAATGGATAGTAAGAGTGAAATATGAAAATACACAGAAACCTTTTCTTTCCAAAAAGTTGAAATGAATGGGGAAAACAGGTATTTTCTGAAGTGTCTCTAAAAGAAAGAGAAGGCTGGAGTTCCTTCAGAATCAGGACTAGCTCAGTTGAAAATGAGCTGACAGCTGCATGGGTTCCGAGAAGCACTAATCCTCTTTCTGAAGAGTTAGTCACTTACACTGGAAAAATACAAATAAATGGGGAATTAATCATCTTGGCCAGAAATTACTTAAGGGAGCCAAAAGCTTGCTGAAAACTGTTGCAAAGGGACAATTATAATGGAGTAAGTTAACAAAATGTGGGTAAAAGGACTCAAAGAACCAAAATTTCCCGAAAAATACTGGCATCGAACAGTTTTATCTTATTTCCCATGATCCATTCAGGTAAGACAGAGGAATTAAAAGATGTGTCCAGACACAAAACTCTGTATTAAGACTAAATAGGAAGCCCAGAATGTTGAATAAAGACTTATCAATATACCACTAAGAGCCTGGAGAAGTAGAAGAAAAAGAGAAGGGATCCTGGTAGGAGTCCATTGGTATAGTGTAACAGGACAAAATGATAAATTACTTCATAAACTCCTAAGTTGCAGGAAAAAACCCCCAAAACTAAAACAACAGCAGGCATAAAAATTGCACAGAGTTTCTACCATTTCAGAGAGTAGCTCTCCACATGCTATAGATTTCTTAAGTTTACGATATTACAGCCATTCAGGAAGTGGTTTTTAGGATCTCTGATAAATGAGGATGAATTTGTTCTCACAGTAGAAAATAATGGTCATAAACTAATCCATCAGCGACCATGAACTGACAAAATTCATTAAGGGCTAGCTAAAGTCCCAGAAAAAACACCTCCCCAAATGAGAACGAGTGGAATTAAACCAAACATCTATATTTCATCAACTGTGCGCATAATCATATAATTTTGCGAAGTTTGAAGCCAAAGGGCCATAACAGACGGGAAAAGACAACTTCAGTTTTCAGAAATCCTGGATCAGAAAAGAAAATTAACCAGTGATATAAAAACAGAAGAGGAGGAACAGATAAAAACAAAATTATCAAAAATATCAAAGAAAAAATTATCTGGGTCAGCATAACAAGGAACAGTATGAAATTTATGTACAGTGATAGCAGGGAAAATTTTCACAAACATTTGCCCATGATCAGACAGTAAAACCGTTAAAAGACAGAGGAAGTTATTGCTCTCTACTTGGAAAGAATTAGAATGATGTATTTATATCATAGGAGAATGAGGTAATATTTTCCCCACCAACAAAAGAAGAACGTTAAACAACATTTAAGAGTGTTAAACTCTTAAATTTAAGCCAGCAGATTTGGATAACTTGCACCCAAGAGTCCTAAAGCATCTACTGATGATACTTGCTAAATGAGTACCAGCACTCTCTAAGTCTTGTGCTGATGGGGAAAGCTTCCAAAGACTGAAGGACTTTTAATGTGGGGCCAATATTAAAAAATGCAAGAAGGGAGTGAGGCAACTGTCAGCCAATGTGCCTCAGTAAAATAAGAGCTGACGCAGGCTTCTATTGATCATACAAAACAATGTGTTCTTATGGAAAAGGGTTTCAAAGCAAAACTGATTTCTTCACAGTAATGAAATGTCTTGGCTGAGGAAGTTTTTGAAAGATATTCCTACTCTATTTTCTTATTCTTACAATTTTACACAAAAATCTTTCTTGCAACAAAATTCGATAGAATTTGATATTTATTTTTCATCTACAATATGACTGTGAAGATCAATTTTAAAATTTCACTTTATGTACTTCTTGTTATTTTTTACTTTAATATTCAAAACGTAACTTTAGAAGATTTTTGCCATGAGGGCTTGACAGGATCAATGGTTGCTCAAAGAAGTCCTGTTTGAATTCTCTTTTGGAGGATTAGAACAATAGACAGAATTAAATATATAATTAGAAATTTAAATGGTAAAGCATATAATTCTGAACAGTAGACAGCAGGAAAAAAATTGTATTTTAAAGTTGGCTTAAACAACTGTAAGTGCCAAAGATCCAGGACAAGAGAAAAATGTCCCGTTGGTTAGTGTTTCAAAGGTTGCCCATCACAAGGAAAAGGAACACAGGCAAACACATGTAGTGGAAAGCCTATGCTTCTTAGTAAAGTAGGGAACAAGGTTCATTTGGTGATGTGGTACTCACATCACTGCCTGAAGTGTCTGAGAGCGCTCACGCCAGAGCAGCCTCTGCTATATGTTTTGAAAGAACGCAGCAGATTCCCCTTGTAATCTGGTTAGTGTTGTCTTTGTTTGGGTTCTCAGTGTGCCAAAGACCAGTAGTATCAGAGTGTCCTGCTCTGACAACTTGTGCAGAAAGACACTGGAAGTATGCTGTTATCTCCCTATAGCATCTTGATTCCTTCATGGTGAAAAATGATCCCATCTTTTATGTGAAAGTTACTTACTCTTCTGTCTCTCTGTAGAACCTGGGACTAAAGTTAAAATCAAGACGGCCAAATCTCAGTGCATTTTGCTATATACAAGTACAAAGACGTAGAAAGTCACTTAGCTTACAAGCTTCACATTTGCAAGAAGAAGGAAAATAGCATAAGCAAATGCATAGCAAAATAAAGAGAGCTAAGTGCCTTAGACATTAATGGACTGGAAAAATACTTTATCCTCAGAGTACAGAATCTTGCCTACCAAAGGTGAAATGACAACAGAGAAGTGTCCAATATATCTATTTCACTTGGTAACAAGCACACATTATTGCTAGAATTTTTCTGTTGTTGTTGTTAGCATACTGTATTATTATTCTCAGTCTTGATGACTCTGTATTTTCCTTTTATGTCCTTAAATTTTCTGCACTTCCTGTTTATGTTACTGTTGTCTATTAAGAATTGCTCTATTTCTAATTGCTGCTTCTACATCATCGCTGAAAGAGAACGGAACTGAAAACACAAATACAGAAGCATGTAGGCCAGGAAGAATGTTAGTTGCATTCTTGGTTGATGTTTTAGTAGTCAATCACTCTAGACTAGACATCTAACAGTTTCCCAAGAGCTCAGAGATACTTTAGGTGTTTCTGAAAGTGCAAACTCCTACAATCTTACGATTGTTTTACAATGTTTGGTCTCTCCTGCCTTACGCTTGGAAAGAACCATACAGCAGTCTTAACATGGAGATAGTTGCATGACATTCAACTTCATGGCAAAGTAATTTTTAGAGCTCAGATCTCCAACAGATCTATAGGCATGTTCAAATTACATAACCCCAAGCTGGTTTTTTCCTCAGCCTGGTGTGCAGTAGAGCAGCTCTGTCCCCAGTCATCGGGGGGACAGAGGCCAAAGCCTAATGGATGGAGGGTGGGGAAGTTCACTGACTAGATGATTACTGGGATAATCAGTGAAGGAAAGGCTCCTGCCTTTTCAAAACCAGGCCAAGTTCAAGAAGAACAAGTTATTGAGGAACCCAGCTTCAGATGAACTATAGTTTAATGAACAAACAATACCCAACAGAGCTAATAAAGACAGCTTTCAAAGAGCTAGAAAGAGCTCTAGAAAGAGCTTTCTAGACTGCTAGAAAGATCAACGCATCCTGACATTACTAGTCTTGTGCCCCGAAGGACTGAAAGGAATTGCTCAGACCAGTAACAGCATCTGGTGCAATAGAGAGCAAGATATGGAATTGCTTGGACAAAAATACCCTTCTTTAGAAGACTGATCTCAAATTAATCAGAAAGAAACTACTTCCAGATTTTATTTCCAACTTGTGGTGGTATTCTCCGAGATCCCCTTATTTGCTATAAGGAACTCTATCTGAAATTAAGATTATGCGGAAAAAGAAGACGCTCATGTGCACTACAGCTCCTGCAACTCAGGGCAATTAACAAAACTTCAGCTGTCAAATTTCAAATAAAGCAAGAAGAGAAAAAATGGAAACTCCTCTCAAAACAGAAAATGGAGGAAGACTAAAGTATGGACAAGTCAAAGAGCCACCTGAAGAGGTGCCTTCTTCCCCAGTATAGACAAGCTTGAGGGAATCCTGACGTCAAATGGAAGTTGCTCAGTGTGCATAGTTATGTAGGTCACCCAGGACCTATCTAGGTCACCTTCTTCGCAGATCTACGCAAGTAATTTGCTCTTTCAAAGGAAGTACCTGGTTTAGTTCCCCACTTGCAGATTAACACTACAAAGAAGAGTCTAATGCCAAAGGCAACACATGCTACATGGACGAATAATCTGAAAAGTAACTCAATGGAAGGACATCTTAAACCCCAACAGATGCAAGAAATTAGAACTTATCTACACGGAACAGAGCAGACATCCAGACAGGCAAATTAGAAATCCTGACAATTTCAATTTAGGAATAAATAAGGTGCCTTGTTCCTGGTGTCAGAATTCAGCATTCATCGGTATGTGGCATACTAGTCTTTCAGCATAGGAAGGATTATATTTTTCACTGCAAATAAAAGAAGTTGATGTTCAGTAATCAGGACAATTCATAAGAGATAGTGTTCTTGTTCTATAGCATTACTTGCAAGAGAAGAGCCAGACTGAACTAAAATAGGTTTCTTCACACCTTCCAGGCACTGATGAATGCATCTTGATGTCATGGCCTGAAGGAAGGAGGAGGCAAGAAGTCCAAATGCAGTTGCCATCTGTTTCCCTAAATTAAAGGGAATAAAAAACCCACACATACGCAGACCATATTTAGAAGTCTGCAAATTTTATGGATCTAGAGATGACAGATTACAGACCTCAATAACTAGAGGGCAAATGAGCAGTTGTGAAACCGTCCATTGTGGAAGAAAAAATTAGCAACTACTTTAGTCATATGTTATGTTCCACAAGATGTCAGAAAGAGAGAGATAAGGGATGAAATGGAAGAAAGCACTAGCAGCAAGATAGATTACGCTGTTGCTGCCCTCCTTACCAAATTCTAGTTCTAACGGCTGTGTGGTGTTTAGCTGCCTGCCGGGTTAAATCACAACATAGGAAGACTCCAAAAATTAAAAAGCAGCTTGTAGTTTACTCTCGTTTCAGCATTATCACCCAATAGAAGATGGCTTAGCCACAAAGCTTACACTCTATTCTTCAGTGGTTTCCTACGTTTCAACAGTGTAATAGCTTTTCTTCTGATTAAGCCTTTTTGCTGCAGTTCTTCAGTGGGAAGGAAGACTCACAGAATAAACGTAAGTGAGCTAATACAAAAATTGACTTGCATTTTTTTTGATAGACGAGTATTTAGAAGTCTCACCGTGCTACTGAGTGTTGCCAGCCAGTCCTGGAATTTTTCTTAGATTTTATTACCTTATATAAGCCACGTATGCCCTCCGTCTTGTATATCTTTATAAGAGCATCAAACATCCCTCTGTACTGCCGCTTTGATGGGTCAACACCAGCGTTATATTGTAGCACAAGTCGTGTCTTCGTTACCCATATTGGGTTTGTAATAGAGAGAGTCATGGCTCCTGAGAACAGATGGAAGTTAGACTTGATTGTTATGCCAACTCCAATACTTGTCCCAGTTTGTTCAGTCCAGTGTAACACAGGCTTCTACAATGACAAAACTACTTATCCTACAAGAGTACTCATATTATATAAACAGGCAAAGTTTATGCCCACCATTGTTCCCTCTCTCTGCCTTCAATGCTCACAATCAAGTCCAACCTACTGCTGCTGGGAGTACTTCTGTAGAGCATATGGCTTTTTGCATATTCCGAGTACATCCCTTTTTTGCCTCACCTTTCCACAGTCAGTACTGTAATCTGTAGTAGACAGGAAACATAAGTAATTTCTTAATGTACTCCTGATTATCTGAGTATTCTTTGGGTATACAATTCTTCAAAATTTAATGGACACCTCAGTCACGAGAAATTTGCTTCATCGTATTGACAGGTTAATAGAAGCAGCCTGTGACAGCTTTATAGGTTCTTGAAAATACAGTTGTAAAATAACCCATTACTGTTTCTCACATCAAACAATATGCCTTATATTTCAACATTAAATGAATGCTCCAATATCCTAATAAAAAGTCTTCTCAATTGCCTAGATTAAATACAACACAGAAGCATGTAGAAGAACACATGTTAGAAACAACATATTAAAAGTCTTGCTGATAGAAGTTGTATTTTTATTTCAGATCTTTAGTTTCTAAGAAAAACTTGGACCACAGATAAAGATTTTCAAAGACCAATGACCAATTCACTTATTCTATTGACTTCAATAGGCCTTCTCTTTTCCAGGTCTAAGTGTTAAACATTTAACGAGTTAACAAGCTGATAGCAGCAGATTTATATAGTTAGATTTTGGGACACAATATAGTACTAAATATGGAAAACGCTTATACACAATGAAAACAAGGTCAAAAGGTATTTTGACAACTGCTATTTCTGAGCAAAACTGAAAAGACCACAGTGATCCATCCATTCATCTTAGACATCATTAATTTATTTACAGACCATAAATGATTGCATTTGGACTCGAACACTTACACTTGCCACCTGTAAGAGAAAGCAGCGCTGACACACAAAGGCAGGGAGCAACATATGGAAAGGCTAGAAGCAAACATTAATCCTCTTTGCGTTTAAACTCACCAGCCTCTGCAGCTGACACTAGGTGTTCGGTTGCACTGAGACTTTCCAGCTTCCCTTCCTTCTTGTAAGCTTTGATGGCATTGTAACTGGAAAATGTAAAATGTATTTTGGTAAAGGTGAAAACAAACCTGTATCACTAAAAAAACACCCCAAAACAACAAAACACCTCACTTAAGATCATGGAAAACATGGTGGTACACAGCCTTTGAAAACAGGTAAGTAAGCAAACTATCTTTGTTTAGTCGATTAATTGATCCCTGAGAAGTTAGCTCTTTAAAGTGAACTGTGGTAATACATATTTAAATTGATAAAGTATTACTGTCAGTATCAATGGGACTGCATCCTGAAACAGCTATCAGATCTCAAGAATTAACTTCTAAAAGAAACCGATTAGATAGCCTCCTTTTTATTGAGAGCAACAGTGACAGGTATGTATCTTCTAGCTCAGAAATACACTGAGCTTTCTTCTCTTGATCCAGTTTCCAGTCTTTGTGGATCAAGAAACTGTCAACAGGAGCTGAACCGTCAATAGGAACTGAACCGTCAATAGGAACCTATAGCAAAGCTTGAGGACTGAAGTACCACAATAACAGAGTCTAGACAACTGACAAGTGAGGTTAGCATAGGCATACCAACTAACTGTTCCCTCAAGTGTTTCAATTAATAGGGATCAGCGGTAAACAAGGTCACAGTTACACAGTTAATAAAGTAGAAAAGATTGAGTATTAAAAAACAGGCTTTATAAGCAAAGCCCATCAACTCACAAAAACGAAAGAACCGACTGTCACTAAAATTATTAAAAATCAGTTAAACATTTAGCTTTAGTAGAAAACTTTATCATGTTCTCCAATTCTTAACACATCAGTTTAGGCTTTTATTTGTCGTGAGGTTTTAAGCACAGCGTATTCGCACTTTTAGAGGATTCTTCATGAATGATGTCACCATCTCTCAAGTTCCTTAGTATTTTCACAGCATCAAGGGAATGCGCTGTACCTGACAAAGTAACAGGTCTCTGACTCGGATAGCTTAAATTCTAAACCAGCAAACCGTAATAAAGGTAACAGACCTGGACTTACTAAAAGAATCACAAGTTTATAAGGCACTTCGCACATTTTTATACCCCCCCAAAGAAGATGCAGTGTGTATCTGAACATTACATTGCACAGAATATGACACATTTTACAGTTCTACTTACAAGAAGAAGTAAAGTCCCCAGGAAGCCCCTGCTCCCAACATGTTTGGAGTTACCCCCTGATATAAGCCTCGTAGTCCTTCATGCTTCCAGACAGTGGTCATGCAGTGGAGAATCCCATTGTACTTTGGCCTCAGCTCCAATCCATCGCTTACTGTGAAAGAAAGAAATTATACTGAAAAACATTTCAGGAAGCATGAAGTTCAGCTGTGTAAAAGCCACCACAGAAGTACACAGCCTCCAAAGCAAGTTGCAAATGAACATGAAACCTAACTGATCAGCTGTATTTTAAAAGTATTCTTTTAAAAGCATGCAAAAGAGTTGGGGTTTACAGCTTCATAAGTCTAGAGTTAAAGAACTTAAAAAGAAAAAAGGAAAAAGAAAGAAAAAAAAGAAAAAGAACTTTTAAGCTCTGCAAGAGCAAAGTTCTCATCAATCTGAAAAGGCTAAATAAATGCACTGCTGTGCATTTTTGGTGAGCAGTGGCTTTGAATTGAAGTTTTTTGTCTCCTCTTTTTAGCGCCCCAGCAATTTTGCATCATATTTCAAGTGATACGTGTGGGGTCTTTGACAACACGTTTCTGTAAGGAGTTTAGACAAGCCCCAAATAACAACTCTTAAATTCAATCTTCCTCTTTAAAATGTTCTATAAAGATCTGGGGTCATGTCTCATTGCTTCCAAAGTCAGTTTTTACCAGAACACTCAAAGGTTATTTCCATCAAAAATTCCTGTGTTCTCCCTTCTATTCTCATTGAATGGATTTGCAGGAAAACACCAAATGCATACCCTTCTCCCACCCAATAACCAAACAGCTGGTTGTCCAAATATTCAGAAAATATCACTGTCAAAAAGATAAAAAACATGCCAGTTTCTGTTTGACAGATTTCATTTAGAACACAGATGTTCACACAACTTACAGTGGTAACTACTATTGCTCCTACCGTAACAGCAAGAGAGTAAGTTGATTACTGATGACACGCGTGGTACGGAGCATGGTGAGATGACAAGAGGTAATGGACACAAGCTGGAACAGAGGGAATTCTGACCAGAACTTTTTCTCCATCAGAGTGGTCAAATACTGGAACAAGTTGCCTGAGGAGGCATCGTTGGAGCTCCTTGAAACTCTAGCAGGCAAGACTGAGCAATCCGATCAAGCAGACCTTATCTGAGCAGGGGGTGAACTCCATAGATCTCTTCTGACCTAAGTTACTCTACTATGCCAACATAGCAGCAGCTTTCATTCTTAATATAGACATAAGGCTAGATTGCAATTTTACTGAAAATTAATCTCAAAGTTTTACAGTCAGTGTAGTTTTTGTGTCCCCATCACGATTAATCCTGGTAATCATGAATTTCACATGTTTTCTGTTCAGCGCCACATCTATTATTCATTCTCCTTTGAACTTTGTGTACAGTACTGTACGTTGTGACAGACTTCAGGACTAAAGACAAAATGCTTTTTCTGAGGATCTTGTGACAAGGCCCCAACACCTTGACAGTCACTCAAAATTAGGACACAAATTGAATTAAAACTACAACACAAATTAAATGCCTCTTTTCTCCCTCCTGAATGAGCACTGCTAGACCTTTCCCCAAAGAGCTTTCTGAATTTTTTTACCATGCTGCCATTCGATCAGGTTTATAAACACATTAACCAACGTGGGAAGTCAGACATGAATGCAAGTCTGTCTGTCAATGATGCTGCCGAGAATCTTCACAACATTGATTTCTGATATCAGCTCTTACTTCCTGGTTGAAGACAAAACATAGGAATCGTTATTTTCAACCCAAACAAGCATGTGAAAGTAACGGACCTCCAGAGGTCACCTAATCCAATTCCCTGCTCAAAACAGATCTAATTACATCAGGTTACTCAGGGACATGTCCAGTTGGTTCCTGAATGTTTCCAAGGCTGAAGAGATTACAGCCTCGGTGGGTAACCTCTTCCAGTATTTGACCACTCTCACAGTAAAAATTCTTTTTCCTAATAAATAACCGGAAATTTTCCACGTTCCCGCTTGTGCCTGTTTTCCTCTTGCCCTACAACTATTCACCTCCAAGAAGAATCTGGCTTCACTTTCTCTGTGTCCTCCAATCACGCAGTCATAGGCTGCAGTAATATCTCCCCTCAGCCTTCTCTCCGTGAGGCTGAGCCGATCCTGTTCTGTCAGCCTGTCCCCCTGCGTCCTGTGCTCCAGCCCCTTCACCAGTCTGGTGGCCTCCACTGGAATCACGCCAGTATGTCAGTCTCTTCCTTCTACTGGTGGGCCCCAAACTAGACACAGTACTTGTGTGTCTAGTTTAAGACTACGTCTAAGTCACAGACGTAGTCTTACCAGTGCAAAATAGAGAGAAAGGAGCACTTCTGCTAGCTACGCTCTTCATAATACAGCCTAGGATGCGCCCACACTAGGATATGCAAGAAAGTGTTTAAATCCAACTTTGCAAGGAGTCTGTTCAGAAATGTAATGCCTTAAATTTTGTAAAACTTCTCTGTGATAGTTCACTATTTGGTTTTGAGATCTTGAACACCCACGCATCCATTTAAGATAACAATCCAAAGATACAGCAAAATGTTTCAACCTCTATAAAAGAGAATACGATAAAAGGGCAACGTGTTTCTCATATTAACAGCAAAATCAATAGGGAGAAGCTGACATGTTTCCCTGTGGAAAAACAAGCAAGTTAGAGTTTTCTGCAAAACAATAGCACTACTGCTAACAACCAAGATTATTACAAAACTATTGTTACGCTTTGAGAGTTGAAAATCTTTGGCATAAAGGTGAACTTTGAACGTTGGCTTGAGACCATCCGCCTGTTAAAAACAGACGATCTGGCTGTGTCCTACGGCACTGGGGGTCGTGAGAGAGAGGGAAGAGCCTGCCCAGCTCCCTAACCTGCCTGAAAACAGCCTGAGGCACGCAGCACGTTCCATAGTCCCTAGAAATGACAGGAAGATTAAGCTTTAGGATGGGGGGGGAAAGAACCGGAGGCCGTCCCTTCCGGCCTACGGCCTGTGTATTCCGGGCGGTGGGCCCCCCCTGCCAGCGCCCGCTGTCAGGTAGCCGCACGCAGGCTCGGGCAAAAATGCGCAGGCTCGTTTGGCTGTATTCCCCCTCAAAAAAAAGGCGGCAGGTCACTGGCTTGCAAACGGCGAGCTCGGCGAGGCTGGCACATTTTTAGCACAAAGCACGGCTCCTCTCCGCAGCCCTCAGC
>NW_008824676.1:4589998-4637515 GCF_000699105.1 Pygoscelis adeliae
TTAGCCACCGTTCTGGTACTCCGAGATTACTCTTAGTATTACCTAGGCTACTCTTGGCGATCTTTTGCACTTACTACTGCTTCTTTCCTGGCACATCTCATCCTGCTTCTTGCATATCCTCTATTAAAACGGGTAGAAGTCGTGCAGATTTTACACGTTTTTTAGATGCAGCGGCTGTAGCCTGGTAGATGAGATGATGGCTTTCCATGCTCTCTTCTGCTCGTCCTCCGTAGAACTGATCTTAAACAGTTGTGCAGTTTGACCTCTGTAACATGACAGAAATGACGTTTAGTTTTTGCCTAGTGTCAGAAATAAAATGGCCACCCCGTGTCAGAAAGAGCAGGAATAAAACTCTGGGCATCTGGGATGCACTGAATCAAACTGCTTTGAGCAGGACAATAGACGTGTGTTATTTTAAATTGCATATGCTTCATTATTTGATTGAATTAACACTTTTCTAGTTATTTAATTGTGGTTATATATTTATAACATGGGAAAATATTATTGAAGTTACCCACTGGGACAGTAGCTGAATAAATCTTAATTTTCTAAGTGGGATTTGTGTGTAAGCTGTTAAATCAAATTCTCTGTCATATTACAGAGTGATACCCAACTCTATTTCATCAGAGATTTTAAAGGGTTTGGTATACATCAAATAGTCTTCAGAAACCAGCAGACTGAACTAAATATCAATTCTTAATGAGTGATCTGTGTCAGTTGCTCTGCTGACTTTTCAACTTTTTTGCATGAAATGGAATGAAAGAGACAAAAAACTAGAAGCACAATGTCACTATCCGCTGTCTTTCTCAATTTATTGTAAGGTATATCTATGCAGGCAGATGCAGAGACCCTTGCTTGAAGCTTGTTGGATGTAAACACTCCTGTTTGGGAAACCAGATAGCGTTAGCAGAGGACCAAGCTAATGAAACTAATGAGTCTCATTTCTGAGCCAGGGCTAGCTTGCAGCTGACTAAACATGAAGAGGGCTAGGTTGCCTTTCTTTGTATGTGTCCATGTAGCTGTGTTCTTTCTGTGTATATTAGAGTTTAGTGGTAGGAGGTTGGTATTGTGGGGTTGTTTGTTTTTGCTTTGTGGTTTTTTTTTTTTTTTTAAATAATAGTTGCAAGATATCTGCAACTTCCAGTTTGTTGTGTACATTCATATCTTCCCTTGAAAAGGACATCAGATAATTTCAGAGTTACTTCAGACTTCATTAACTTCAAGCTTGTTAAGTGAGCATACTAATGATCCCACGGACCAATTTCAAAATGGTAGGAACAGCAAAAATCTTAGTGTTGCAGAAAATTCTCCCATGGCAGGAAAATCAAAGAGAAGAGCTTCTGAATTCAGCTTACCTTGAATTACACTACGTACCATGGGTTTCTAATGTGTGTGTTACTCTTACTGCAGTTCCAAGAAACTACGACCCTGCGTTGCATCCATTTGAGGTTCCACGAGAGTACACAAGAGCTCTGAACGCAACAAAGCTAGAACGTGTGTTTGCAAAACCCTTTCTTAGCTCGCTTGATGGCCACAGAGATGGAGTTAATTGCATGGCCAAACATCCAAAGAGTTTGTCTACGGTGCTGTCTGGAGCTTGTGATGGAGAGGTAAGCTGCAGTTACAAACCACAACAAACAAGGTACCTTTCTTCCTTCTTTTCTTTTTTCTTTCTTGTTTTGTGGTGGGTTTTGTTTTTTTTAAATGCCACCTGCTTACCTTTCTTTATGTCTTTGTTCAGCATGATACCCTATCTTCTCTCAGAAGGTGCAACTTACCTAGTTAGGGGCAGTGTTTCTCAAACTGCAGGTTGTAATTTCCCAGCATGCACAGGCAGCAGCTTTCAGCTGTTCAGCTGTGAGCAGAGGGTGTGACACTTCAGTTCCCCGGCATGGAGCAGTGAATGTTAATATTTACAGTCCATAGTGATTGCTTTTTGCTGCCCATGCGACCCCCCTCTTCCCCTTGAAGAAGTTAAACTGCTGCAGATTAAGAAGATTACATGAAGTCAGATGAGCTAGGGGGAAGGGGCACACAACTAATAACTTTTTGGAATAATAATTTATCATATTGCCTAAAAAATGATAACTCTATATTTGTTTGATTATTTTACATAAATAGTACAAATAGCAAGCAAGGGCACTTTAAATGGAGTCACTTCCAGAAAAAAGTTGCCCGTCTTTCCTGTATTCTCGGTCCTCTCTCACCCTTACATTGTTCGTTTGATAGTACTCGATATGTTTAAAGGTATCTTCTGGGTAGCTGGTTGCTTTCTGCTTTTTATAGAATGTGCATATGTCATGCAGTAGTGTAAGGGAGATTAACCTTCTCAGAGAGGAGAGGAATAAATTTATATGAAATGTTGGCCAGATTTCTTATCCACTGATAGAGCAGGTAAAGTACCGAGTACTATAAATACATACAAATATAAAAACTGACCTCCATTTCTTTCTTTTTTAAATGGGCCCAAATGCTTTGAAACTGAAACTTCTGTGAGAGGTGGACATCTATATAAAATGTAGTACAGCAACTGGACTGAAAACATTCTGTTGGTTCCAAAGGCTATTTCCTTGTACTTTTTTTCTTTAGAGGGGTATTTTTTCTAAAATTATCACTGTTGCTACCTTTTAGCAAGAATTCTAGTTCAAAAATAGGGGAATGCAAAAATACACTAAGTATACCGCTTGGGTGGGGGGAAAGGGTAAGAAGGAAAGAGCCGCACTTTTAATTTTTTTTTTTTCAAGAAGGGAATAATTAAGTAGTTTTAACATTATAAAATCTGGCCAGTGTTCAAGCCAGCTATGCCATTTCATTACAACATGTGTGATCTCTTGTTCTTGAATTATGAACTGCAGTTGTGGGCTGTAGAAAACTGAAATAACAGAATACTTTTCTGTTTTTAATAGGTTAAAATTTGGAACTTGACCAAACGACAGTGTATTCATACTATACAAGCCCATGAAGGCTTTGTTCGAGGCATGTGTGCTCGTTTCTGTGGTACATCATTCTTTACTGTGAGTATAAAGTGTCTCCTTAGTATAGTGTAGCAGTACAGAGTACCTGCTCACCATCTGTTTTCCAGTGAGCAACTTACTCTCTGCCATACAATATTTAAATATTGTATGAATATGTTTATTAAATTTGTCAGTGAACCTGACGATTCTATTTCTGATGAAACTTTTTTTGATGCTGTGATATGGATGTTATTCAAGACTATGGAAGGGATAAATACCAGAAAACTGCTCACGGATGGTCATGTAATTAAAACTTGAGTAAACTAGTTTTCATAAAAGTAGTAGATAGATAATGTTCATTGAAAGACGTACAAACACTTTAAAAAGTAACCATTTGCATATACTATGATTAAAGATAAGCTGATTAATCAACATGGAACCATCTAAGCTTTATTAACTTATATCAACCACAACTGATTCAGTTGCATGTAAACTGTCTGGAAACAGTATGTCTTCCCGTTTGCATTACAACAATTCTAAGATGATACAATAAAAAGAATTGGTTTTGAAGATTAGAGTGTCCTGAGGCTTTGCTTCTTTTGAGCTGGGTATAGAAGAGCTATTTTCACTACAATATATATGTATCTTTTCTGAAGTACATACCAGGTCATGAGGACAGTAGTTAGGATGTAGGAGAAGTCATAGCAAAAAATTCTAAGTGACTCCAGATTAGAATCCCCTTTTGACAGTCCCTCTGCCTGAAAATTGAGAGAGGAGAAGAAGAAACAGTAGTAGTGCTGTCAGGAGAGGAAGTTAAACTTGTATAGCTAACATTTTTTTGGCTGGTTTGCCTGATCCAGGTCACTGCACAGCCATGAAAAAGCTTGTGCTGGCATAGTGCATGGCGTTAGGAACAGGCAACTGGAGCAACTGAGGTGGAAAGTGCCTTTTAACTGTTTACATACTCATCAAAATTACTTCCAGAAGATACTTTGCAGTTTAAGGTACCATTTGATTAAGAATCACAAAATGTAGTCTAAAAAGTAGTCGTCATTCCAGCTCAGCTTTTTCCTATTCGACCCTGGAAGTATCTCTTTTGAAAACTGGAAAAGATTCGTGGATCGAGGTAAAGACAGTTGAATAGGTGAAGGAAAGGTGGTGGTGGTGGGGAAACAGTGACAAACAGGAAATCGGTCACCTCCTTTCGAAAACACACAGATCCCCAGACAGTCTCTGAGCAGCAGCCACTTTGGAAGCCAGCCCCCGCCTCCCCTTTCTTCTTCCACTACCCCAGTTTTTATTGCTGAGCATGATGTTATATGGTATGGAATACTCCTTTGGCCAATTCCGGTCATCTGTCACACCTGCGTCCCCTCCCAGTCTATTGCCCACACCTAGCCTATTTGCTGATGGGGGAGGCAGAGATGATGACTGACAGAGTGTGTGTGTGGGGGGAAATGCCTTGCTTGACACTGTGCAAGCACTGTTCAGCGGTAGCCAAGACATTGGTGCCTTATCAGCACTGTTTTAGCCACAGATCCAAACCACAGTGCCGTATGGGCTGCTATAAAGAATGTTAACTCCGTTCCAGCCAGACGATGTACATGTACCTTCTCAGTTTCTAGCGAAATATTATGACAAGGAGAACTAATCATCTGCTTGGAGGTATGAAAGGGAACAGTGAATAGGCAGGAGAGAGCACTTTACTTCTGTGTATGTCATAGATCATTCTCTTTTGAAAGGCTGCCTGTACTTAATTGCAAAGCACATCTAGTAAAATAAACAGAATATATTTACGTAAAACTGTACATGCCTTTCTCCAATATTCCCAGGTTGGTGATGACAAAACTGTGAAGCAGTGGAAAATGGAGAGCCCGGAATATGGAGAAGAAGAAGAACCTATTCATACAATTCTTGGAAAGGTAGTAAATCTAAGTTTAGATTTTCCCACATCTCTTCTTTTGAATTAAGTTTGAACCAATTCTTATCTAGCTTTCAGAGGAGGGAGAAATAGTTTGATACTGCCTGTTATAATGGGTTGTAAGGTGATGGCATCAAATTTTATAATGGCACTTTTAAAGTATCTTCAAGTTTTTATTACATTTATTTTACATGTAACCAGAAAGGAATATCTCAAATGCCATCAGAGACTGCTTAGATCTGTCTCTACTAATCATTCCTTTCCTGCGAACTGGTCAGATCTTTCAGTAGTCCCTTTCTTTTCAGATGTGTGTTGTCAGTGCTTAGTCTAAATTAAGTAACTTTCTTTTCATGCCAATACCTCGCAGCCATTCAATACAAGATTTTAACTTTACGTCTTTCTTTTTGACAAAAGCGGGCTAAAAATACATACTTCAGCGCTTTCAATTTATGATAAGCTTATTTTAAGAACAACATTAAATGCTTTTTGTAAATAGATAGTTTGAAATGCTTTAATTATTGTAATTTCTATGGAATCTGTTCAGGTCCCCATTGAAAATTTGTAGTTGTACACTTAAAATTTCCATTTGCTTTAAAGTCAGCCGAGACTTTGTAAATGGGCTTCTAATGCTGACTCTATTGTAAATTAACAAGAAATGCATGCATGTACATTAAATTAGTATACAGAAAGCTAGTCTGTTGTGTAAGGGTACATCTGATAAGACTTAGTTTCTGGTAGCAGCGGTGACTTCGTTTTCAGTAATACAAATGAATAAAAACACGGCAGACTCAATATGCAGTGATTTGTTTATCTTTTTTGTAACAGAACATACTTGCATATTTATGTATACAATTGTTTTTGTAAATTGTTTTGTGTTGTTTTTGCTTTTTCTTTTAAAGACAGTGTATACAGGAATTGATCATCACTGGAAGGAAGCTGTTTTTGCCACCTGTGGCCATCAAGTGGACATTTGGGATGAGCAAAGGACAAGTCCTATGTGTTCTCTGACATGGGGTTTTGATAGCATAAGCAGTGTAAAATTTAATCCCATTGAGGTAATGTTTCTGTTGTAAGTTGGAAATCTACATTTTTCTTGATCTGTATGAGAACTAAACTCTAACACCATCTTTAACAGCTTTTTCCAAATTTAGATTTTGATATGTGTTTTAACATAATATTTAGGGAGGTGTTTACACGTATGTTTTTATGGCTATATTGCTTTGGAATGTAGTACCATGTATTTTTGTCTTTTTACCTTTTGTCTCTGTTAGTGGGGGAGAGGAGAAAGAAAAGTAGGGTGGTCTCCGTTCTGCCAACAACAATACATAGCCCGTACCTCAGTCATACAAAGTAGCAGTTACGTGGCTGTGGAGCTCTCATCTCTTCTAGTACTGTACTCCCTGTGACCAAGACTTCTACCCCTCTCCATGGCAAAACAGTTGCATTTGATCTTCTACAGCGGTTCCTATATACCTCTTGGCTGGGCTGTGTTCGTAGATGAAGTGTTTATGAGGAATTGCTTGTTACTTTTGAAGCAGGGAGAACTGGGTGGATTCTGAATCTTACAGGGGAAGCTATTTAAAATGTTTGTACTGAATAATTAGCTCCACAGAAAGAATGATGAATGTATTTCCTTGATTGAAAAAGGAACTATTTGACTACCAGCTTTGTGAAATAGCTTAGGTATCTAATGTAAGCTGTTAACCATACTCAGAATTGTTTAGAAGACCATACACACCGGTTTTCTTTTTTTTTCTTTTAGACATACCTTTTGGGAAGCTGTGCTTCCGACAGAAATATTGTGCTATATGATATGAGAAAATCAACTCCACTAAAGAAGGTAATCTCTTTCTTTTTAACAGAAGCTTATGGCACTAATAATCATACTGAATATGTGAATAGTCTGTAACTCTTGATGACGATAGCGAAAGGGAAGCTCTGAACTGTGAGTTCACTTGAGTTTTCATTGTCTAGTTTTGAGTCTTTTAACTGAGTTTGAATTAACATTGGGCTTTAAACCGTGCAGAGTTAGAAGGGCCCTTTTCTGCATTCAAACGGGCTGTCATGCTCACTCTGTTGTAATTCTTGAAAAAGTGCCTGACCTGACAGCAATTTCATAATAAGAACTTTATGTTCCTATATTGCATTCTGTCTGTGTATGTGTGATTTTTTTTTTTTTAATTTTTTTTTTCCTCCTCCTTGCCAGAAGGATACAAGGTAACTTCTAAGGCATTTCCTTTCCACCATTGGGGAGCCTTGCTCTGTATTTGAAAAGGTGTTTTTCTTCTGCATGGCGATAAACCCTCCCCTATGCACCTAGTATAAACATTTGGAAATCCTTTGCAGTGGAATCAAAATTGTATTTATATGTGGAATTTATCAATGACATGAAGATTCATATTTATCTTTAAGAGAATGTATGTATTTATTTAAAACAAGAAGCCAGTAATTCATACACACATATTAACCTTGATCAAGTTCAGTAGTTTTGAGCCCCAGAACTATCTTACTAATTTTCTTCTTGAAATACAATATTCCGGCTTGTGAATATACACTCAGTATATTATGTACTGTCTGCAGTGACACTGGTCTGATGTACACTAGAACTCTCTATAATGGTACTTAACTTAGTTATAAAATAGGAGTGTTGTTGGCATAACAGCATTTCTTTCTCTCCCTGTGCCCCAACAATTTTTAATGAAGTTTCATTTGGGCCACTGTGACAGTGGTTATAAAAAATTGTCAGTGATGCCAGTTGGCGACTTGAATGTCGAAATGAACACAGTCAGTGCTGTAGATCTGCAGTTACAAGTTAAAAGGATGTAGTCTGAGCCTTCGTAAACTAAGTTGGAATCTAACAGAATTTTATATATGTATATATGCTAAATATGTATGCATACATGTGCATATATACACATGGGTGCACACACACATATATATGTATCTCATGTAGTAAGCAGCATGCTTAGGTGCATTTCCTGCTATAGGAGTAAAACACTGATGAATACTTCCTTGCATCCGTGGATACAGTACTGGGTTTCCTGCTGGGATAGGGATGATTCTCCTGTGGAGAGGCAGGGTGAATGTCCGTTTCTGCATTGAGAGCTAAGAGCTCTGTAACTCCCAAGAGAAGTGTGCTGCTTATTAGAGGTACCTTACCTATGTATGGGCACTGGCTTCTAGCAGTGCTGTGTTCCTGGTGTTTCATCAGCAAAGCAGCTCACATACTGCCCTGAGTTTGGAACTCAGTGGGAGTCCCTTCCTTAACAGAAATAGGAGTACAGCTTTCCACATCATGAAGCAGTAGCTCTCTTGTCCGTTTGTCCTGTCTGTGAGTTTTGAAGTCTTAAGTTTCAAAGAGGGATGGATAAGATGGTGAGATGCTGCCGAAGTGCAAAATAAGAACTAGTCTAAAAAAGCTGGGAAAAGATGAAGGGGAGCACTCCTGTTGCATGACAAGAGGAAGATGTTTTAACAGAAGTTGGTACACTTTAAAACTAAGCCATTCTTGTGCAACCTGTGGGATCACAGGAGAGTTTAGGGTGTTAAAGATAGACTTTAGCATTTAAACAGCTGACAGGAACTGTGTTGTCTTTTGCTTGTAACATTCTTAGCTGTTCACCTCAACCAAATACCTTGTAGGTAGTAAAGGACGACAGATTAATTATTTGGGTGATCCAGTTTTATGTTAAAGTAATCTCAAAATCTCTGGGCTGACACTCTTCGTAAGCAAGTGCTCACAGTTGAAATAAATAAACCAAGATAGCCAAGTCTTCAGGGACCTCACACCTTTGACTTGTGTTAATAAGGACTTTTTCTTATGAAGTGACTAAGTGTATCTACAATTGATTAAAAAATAGTGTCAGAAGATGGCTCCGCTACAGGTTTAGATAGTTCTGAAATGCCATTATTAATGTATTTACAGCAACTTCAATCACTTCCAGCCCAGGTTGCCTTACATAGTTGTTACTGAATATAATGCTAGAACTGTACAGAGAATCCTTTTCTTAGGCACTATTTTAATTCCAAATGACACTGCTGAAATAAATGGAATGCTTGTAAATTTGGGTGAAAAAATAGTGAAGCAAGATGCGGAGCATGGACTTCGACCAAACCTCACCCCTTTTGAAAAAGAGCTGGATTTCTCAGCAATATTAGAATTATTTTGTGGCATGATATAAAATATTTATTATACATACAATGTGTTAACATTTAATTGTGTACTCATTTTGCAGTGGCTGAAAAACTTGGACAGGGAAGAATAAAGAACCCCCCTTGATTATTAGCTTCCCAGATATGTGCAAGGTTTATAACTAGAAGAACAATACTGAAATCTGAGCAAATCCTAGTTGTCACGTTACTGTAAACATAGGGCCTTTCAGTGGCCTATCCTTTCAGTAAAGTCGCTTTTTAAAGTAGAGATCATTTTAGACATCTGATGATTACATCCAGTTCGGGATGCATGTAGTTTCTGAAAATGAGAAGTATTTTGCAGCACAGACTTCATATTGAACAAGATAATGTCACCTAGGAAGTGAGGACTTACGGAGAATGCGAATCATGAGAATATGCACACACTCAAAATCACAACCTTTTCTGGGGGGGTGGTTCAGTAGAGGTCATCACTATTAACTTGCTTTAAGATTGTGTTCATTATTGTAAAAGATATAATTGTACAACTATATTTTGTTACATGTATGTAAATTTATGGTGTTTTTGGCATAGTAAGCTGAGAACAAAAATGAGTTTGGAGTACCATAGTGTTAAACACCCGAATTTCAGGATTTTCAAGTAGGGTTATGGCTGGCCTGGACTACTGTGGAAAATCCCGTTCAGTTTGTTAGTAAGTTGCTCTGTAATTATACATCTACTTTGTGTCAGGCGTGCTGCATGGGTTTTATTTTTAAATACAATGGTTGAAAGCTCCTCCAAGACTCAGCAGAAGCCAAAGCTGTTGTGTTGTACGGGGTGTCAGATGACCTCCTCCCTGCCTCCCCTCCTCCCACAGGGGTCCAGCTGTTACTGCCACAGCTGTCCTCCAGCATGGGGGCATTCGACATATAGCTTCTTAATGCCTTTTGCCTCGTCCACTGTTAGCAAAGTAGAAGGGTCTTATTAAGCTGTCATCAGCTGCCTTCCTCCCACTTCAAGGCAAACTGGTCTCTTTGTAGCCATATGCTTACTAGCAGCAAGCAGATCTTATGAATGTGTAGCA
The DNA here is from genome assembly GCF_000699105.1 of Pygoscelis adeliae. Classification (NCBI taxonomy): domain Eukaryota; kingdom Metazoa; phylum Chordata; class Aves; order Sphenisciformes; family Spheniscidae; genus Pygoscelis; species Pygoscelis adeliae. Next base: position 4,600,089 of record NW_008824676.1, read on the forward strand.
AATGATTCGCTACTAGTACAGCGGTAGTGGTGAGCAGATTACAACACAGTAAGTTCTACATACATTGCTTGGCACTTCAACAGGAGATGGCAACTGTCCTGGAGAATTCATGAACTGCAATTTCAGAGAGAAAATAATGAAGGGATAGTAATAACTGGGAGAACACCAAAATGTTGTAATAGCTTTGCAAATGCTGGTTCACAGTGTCAATTAATGACTATATCCCTTGAAATAACCATTTAATTAGGTGTGTTTATAGATTACTTAACTAAAGGTTCCTGTAAATATGATGAAGTGAAATTTTTCAGGAATTCCAGGTTTACATGTTGACCACTAACATGTTTACATGTTAAATGACTACTCAGAAGAATTTGCTTCTAAGGTGATTTACAGAGGAAAATTTAATTGCTGTGTAGCACAAAGCAGCGAGCATATGATGAGGGACAGGAAGTTCTTGCATTCCAATTCTAACACTGCTAAGGAGACGTTGTCATGTCACTATTCCTCTGCCATAATTTTGCATCTAGAAAGTGCTTGTCTCCAGTGGTACAGGAAGCTTTGAACTACAGCGAGTATTTTACTGCCTATAACAAGGTAGCAATGTGTAAATATCTTTCAGGTTATCTTGAACATGAGGACAAATACTCTGTGTTGGAACCCCATGGAAGCTTTCATTTTTACTGCAGCAAATGAAGATTACAAGTAAGTGTGACCTTGCTTTTTGATAATCCTGATCGTGTTATGTTTTTAATCTGTATCTTGGTGGTTTATCATCATGCTAAAATAAATTTTTGAAAAACTACTAAAACTCTAAATTTGAATCACTTAAGTAATAACCTAGAAAATTGTAGGCTCACTGATTTAAAAAAAAAAAAAAAATTGATAGTAGACTGCCTCTGTCTCTGTATTTCAGTACCTGGGGGGAAAAAAAGCAGTGTACCGTAGAAAAAATGCAGCTGAACCAATGCAAGTGTAACTTGCAACAGGACCTGGAAAATAAGTACTGTTGGTCCAGTCTGAGGCAATATAAGTGTTTGTTTTCTTGCCGGCTCTTGTGAAGCTTGATATATTGTACTGATCAGCTATTTTGATGAGACCATTTCTTAAAAAAAAAAAAAAAATCTTTTGTGAAACAGTTCCAGAGACTGCAATACTTATCCTTTCAATGTCTCAGAGCAGTTTTACTTTTGAACAATACTATTCATGTGAACAGCTAATCTGATATTGAAAAAGCTGTCTCTTCAAAACTAGGCCACTGCAAAATGTGCTCCATATCCTTTTTTCCAGGAAATCAGTGATCTAACAATAGATCACTGTTTTCTTCTAGAACATAGGAATTTTATCGCTTATGGCTGTTTTTCTAAGGAAATGGAGTCTGGCCCAGACCTTGAAAGTGGGTGTTTGTATCTAATGTATTGCTTTTCACCTATTTTGGTTATGGTATGGTGAGGCTACCAGGCTACCTAACCTGTTTGTTTATATGTCTCCCCCCCTGCCCCTTGCTAAACTAAAAATGGTAGCTGTTACTGTCAGGGGCAACTGTCCTCTTGCAGACTAAAGCAATTAGTATAAGCGCAATGGCAAATGCATATATCAACAACGCACACGCAAGTGTTAGCTGGTTATATGGAGTAGCGGTTTTGAATATGATGCTAGCATACTTTTTCATGGGGAATTTGAAGGAAAAAGCAATAGTTGCCAGTAAACTATTGAATAAGAGACATTGACTTAATTCCAGTTCTGCATTCATCTGCAGCAAGGACGGTGAGAAACCTGTTAAATTACAAATTCTTAATATAGTAGTCCTACTAAATAGTATATCTTAAGCAGGTTTCATAAATGCTTTGTCTGTAAAAGCACCTTTCTTATTGGCACTAGGCAAATTAATTATCTACTCAGTTATTATGCCTTGCTATGTATCAATGGGCTTGTTGACTCAAAGGGAGTACAGGTAAACCTCACCTGAGCTTTCAAGTGCTTAAGGGCAAACCAGCTGTGGTCCAGCAGCTGTGTGTTTATTTTTAATGCTTTTCTACAGATAGTGTGCTCTGCTGAACTAGTATCTCCATGTATTGAAGGACCAAGCTTTCCTTGGACTCCTACATTGTCTGGCCTAAAGACAGTTAGGCAGTAGGAAAGGGTGCCAACCAAATGGAAATGTCTCAGTAGACTCTGAATTACTAGGAGTTCCCAATATGGGAATATCTGGAAACATTGCAGGGTTGATAGGCTTGCCGTAATGATTCAGAGATGCTTGTCCAAGTTCAGGTTATATACTTAGATCTGAAGATGGGGTAAAGGAGGACAGTGTGGTGGTTGGAGAAATAGGTTTGGTCAGTGACCCATCAACAGATGATGAAGGGAAGAGTGGAGACTATCTGTTCTGAGCAAGAAACCTAGGTCTGATCCAGTAACTAAAGCCTCTGGTTAATAAACTTTTTTCAAGCCCTAAACAATGCATCATTCTTTCTTTTCGTGTGTTATGAGCAGTTTTAAAGAGTTACCTCTGCAATATGGATCTAACCTTAAGTGTGGTTTATGTATGATTAAAGTAGCTGTTCAGCAAAAATGTACTATTTGCTTAAGAGTTGTTAAGATACTAAGCTGTTGGTGTATTTGTTTTAAAGCTTATATACTTTTGATATGCGCTTTCTTGAATCACCTGTGACGGTGCATATGGATCACGTGTCTGCTGTTCTTGATGTGGATTATTCACCCACTGGGAAAGAATTTGTCTCTGCCAGCTTTGATAAGTCGGTCCGCATTTTTCCTGTAGACAAAGGTCACAGCAGGTGAGTGATTTTACACCTTTCTCTCTTGCTGTCATTCATTCCAGTGACCTCCCTCCCTAGTCCTCAAAATTCTGCATTCATTAACATATTCATTGAGGCATTCACTTCCTGTGAATATTGAAATCTTATTCTGTATATAATTTGAGACTGACAGGTCATGTAGTTGACAGATATTCTGGAGTATGTATTAGAGCAGAACTACTTAATGGATAGCAGTACTTACGCAGTTTTGTATTAAAATTACAGTGGATTGCTGTTCTCGGGTGTACTCACCAAGATGAATCCCATCTTATTTCCCTCTATATGTATCTTTAATGTTTTTAGGTCACTTTGTACTGTATCTCTCACCACTTAAGTTTGCAGTGCCTTACAACCTTGTAGCATTTGGTTTTCTAGGGACTGTCTTCATCCTGCATGGATGATTGCTAAAGATGTTACATGAAAAGCATTGTTGTATGAATTCCTGAGGATCAGTTTGGGACACTTTTGTGATCTGTTTCGGTACATTTATTACCATTTGTTCATATGTTGTTAACCAGGTTTTGATTCATGTGACAATGCTTTGAATACAATTCACTTTGAATTAGTTTTTCATGTAAGATTTCATAAGGCAGTGTATTAAATATTTTGCTGAAGTTCAGATTGGATCTAATGTGTCTCCATTATTTTTTTTTCAGTTTGAAATTTGAAGCAAGTTATCAGATCTGTCTGGTATCACTTGTTCCTCATAAACCTACCTTCGTTATTCTCTGTTGTCAGTTCTTCCTCTTTTTTTCTTTATTCATAACTTTATTTTACTTCTAGTTGCCTTCCTCTTTCCAACCTCAGCCCCCCCAAAACTTGCTACTAGGTCAAATTCTAGGTGGCTTGGGGGGTGGAAATATTGAAATATTGATTGGGGGAGGAGTATATTTTTATTATTAATTAATGCAGTTACGTATGCATTATTCAGCATAACTGTTTGTATGCTCCTATACTGCATTAAAGATTGAGAGGGGCTGTTTACATTTTCCTTTATATCTAATCTACAGGTAGTTTTCGTTTTCTTCCTGTCTTGCAATAATATTTTAAATGTAATTAGGTATTGCAGTTCCTTTGTGGGTTTGTTTTGGTTTTTTTAATTCTTGTATTATTAAACAGTATGGTTAGCAGCTCCTGTGTTCTACAGATTCTCCTTTCTATGGAATAGTCATGTTCACAAAAGTGGTGATATGCAAAATTAAAGCACATCATTGAGGGGAAATTTGCAGACCCCATAATGCAACAGTAAAAGGCTTTATTCCACATTATAGCAGATTGTTGCCAAGGCCTGTGGAAGGAATTTTCCTCTTTGTCCCCCCTTTTTTTCCCCCTCCTGTGTGGTGGCCATAAATCTAGTGAGGAAAAGCCTTACAAATGAAGAACTTAGCTTCATATAAGCTGACTAGGGCATTCTGGGACACTTAAAATTCTTTAGAAGCTGGGCTTTTTCAGAATTGCACAGTTGAAATTAATCCCATGGAATGGAGGAAAGTCTCCAAATGGAAGATCTGATCCCACTTGGAAAACTGAGAGGGCAGTCAAGAGTATCTGTAAACAAGGATCCTGATGGTATTCCAGTTTTGACTTTTGCTTTCCCGCCAATTTGAAAAACTCCTAACTTCCCACTGCTTTCTATTTTATTTTAAAATGAAAATTTGGATTAGGAAATTGATAAGCCGTAAGAAGAAGATTTATTGCGAAGTTGATTAAATTTAGTAAATTCTTGGTAAACAGAACCGGATGTCTGTGCAAATTTTGACAGATCCGGGTTATTTGGCCATGTTTTGTGTTTTTCCTTTCCCTGAGAATGATATTTAATAGCTTGTGATGACAGCACCAGGAGAGGCAAAGGCTGAAAATTCAGAATGAGGAAAGGAAAAGTACTTAGTTACCCGAAGGTGGGTGAAGAAAAGCTTTGTTATTGATCCAAATAGTAAAATGAAAGTAAACATAGAAATGCTTATGAAAATGGGTATGTGCACACACGCTATTAAACATCAACATCAGTAAAAAGCTGATGTGAGTATTAATGTTTTCTGAAGGTACTCATGCTCAGTCTTCCACGTGGTTGTTCTTGTAGAGGATCACTTGAGTGTGAGTTAAAGAGGTGGTTAAGCTTATTAAAGCTTATTTAAGGTGATACATTGATTACTTCTGTTTTTCTCACAACCCCTCCAGCTCAACCCCAGTCTAGTTTTTCCACGGCTCTTGAATAGGTGTTGTTTCCGTATTTCCCTTCCATTACTACTTGGATTTTACTTGTAAAAATAACTGGGTAGAAGAAAGAGAATGGTTTATAAGCTGCAGTGTGTGACTGATATACCAAAGGAGTGGATATTAGTGGACAATAAGTAGGCCTTACTTATTCTTCACCTTTAGAATGCTAAGAAATAATGAAAATTACTAGAATTTTTATAGTAGAAATAAAATAATTTTTATAGTAGAAATAAAATTTTTTATAGTAGAAATAAAATAATAACTTTATGAATATTATTGTTCTGCTTGTTTGGTACATACTTAATGAAAATTAGATAAGAGTTTAATTTAAATATTGGTTTAAATGTAACACATTGAAACATTTTTCAACAGGTGCCAGCACTTGCTGAGCAGCAGTCTGATCGGCAGAAATTAAGTCTAGTTTATGCTTTAATAGCCACCCAGCTGTTCCGAATCCGTTTTTACTAGCTGGTATTTCTTGTTGAGTTCTTGTTTGCAGGACCGGAGACTTTTCTTTGAGTTTTTAGGGTTTTAAGATTTTTCCTAGGAGTCCCTTAGACAATGATAAGGAAGTCCATTTTTGGGGAAAGGAGGGAAATCACGATGAAGAGTAGCCAATCCATTGCCATGTCATAAATGGACAGCTGGAGGTGTTTATTTGCTGTTCTCTTTCTTGTTCACAATGGTGGTGTCAGATTCTTTGGCACTCATTCTTCTGCAGTCCCATTCTGTAATGCTTGATCGGTGTAACAGCATATTAATGAACATTATTTCAGGAACAGTATGCATATCATATTGTATACCCATGGCATGTTTTGCAAAAACAGTTATTCTTTAGCTATTTACTGTAACTTCTATGAAAGCACTTATTTAAAAAGCATCTTGTCCTAGGTGTCCTTTATCAGTCTAACAATCACACTTTATTTGAATTTATCTATATATAGATTTAAGATCAGCACATTGTTTAAAAAAAGATTTTTTTAAAAAAACAACAAAAAGTAAAAAATAAATTTTGCCTTGAACAGAATGCTTTGTGCTGTTTGAAAGGCAATGTTGGTGGGAAAAGTGATGATAGATCACTTAAAAATGTTTCTCTCTGTTTTAGGGAGGTATATCATACAAAACGAATGCAGCATGTCATCACTGTAAAATGGACTTCAGATAGTAAATATATTCTGTGTGGCTCAGATGAGATGAATATTCGTCTGTGGAAAGCTAATGCTTCTGAAAAACTGGGAGTGGTAAGAATTGTATTTTACTTTTTGTTATCGCAAGACAAGATGTTTGGGGTTTTTTGTTATTACAACTGGTTAGCCTATTCAACTTCTAAAAACTTGTTTCTAAAGGGAAAATGTAAAATTGTAGTTTGACATTTGTATTTAATTTGAAAACTCACATGTGCAGTATAGCTCATTGCATTTACTGCGGCCTATAATAATAATAGTAAAATTACATGCCTTGTTATTGCTACACAAGGTGCCATTTTTTTGGTCTTGTTTAATGTTAACAATAATCATCAGTTCTAACTAAACTAGATTGGAGTTTTTTACCTGGGTGCTACACGTGAGAATTCATCCCTTTGCACTAGAGAAAAAGCAATAAATTCTGGTTTGCCATACATAAGTCATTCTACTGAAGCTTAGGGTTACTACTTTTAAAAATTGACTGGCACGTAACTGGTTCATGTGCAGTTCATACCGTGATAAGCATATGCATTGTAAAATAGACCGTTTGCACTGATGCATAACTGAGATTGTCATTAACCTATATAACTCTCAGATATCAAGTGGGCAAACCAGTGTGGTGTTTGAAGTCCATTTAATTCAATGTAAGTCAGTTTGGCTGAAGTGTTCCTAGTAAGAGCAGACATCAATCAAATTAGATACAGGTTTTTTACAGTTACAGTTGTTCAAATGTTTAAATATAGACAAAGCCAAAATGTTCTATTACAGTTACCACTTGCATATATTCATCTGCACAGTTGTATGAAAGTATTGAATGAGTTTGGAGAATGAATTTGACACTTTGTCCGCTGGGAGTAATCCCTTACGTAGCTTTATATTGTCATGGTGTTTTGGAGGTGCTTACATTGCTTTTTCTGAGCCCATCAGCATAGCTGTCAAATAATGTTTGGGGGAATTTCTACTTGATCTTGTGAAAGATTGAGGGGGGAGGAAAGGGAAGCTGTAATTCAGGGAAAAATATTGTACAGTTAAGGGATGGATCTGTTGCATAGTTACGTCTAGTGCTGCTTGCGGTTACGTGAAGCTCCATCAGGTTACAGTATCTGCGGAGCTGGGAGAGGTGGCAGATAATGGGAGTGGTAGGAATACTTAGGGCTACAATGCAGAATGGGATAATTCATGGACTGTTGTGCACTGTGAAGCACTGGATATGGAGTAGCACAGCTAAAACAGTATGTATATCTTTAGCCAGGGCCCACCACAGGTATTTGGAAGTCCTATTATTTTTCTCATCTTTGCTATAGAGCTATAGATAAAAAAACCCCGCAACTTTGTAGCCTGTGCAGTATTTGTGGTTATAAACTACTATTTCAGTAAAATTTCTTTAATGGAATAACTCTGCTTTTTTGTTGAGGATGCTGTTTTTTCTGTTCTAAATTGATTCTTGGGATTTTCCCATGTAGTGCTTCAGTCAAACATTTAAATATCAGTCCCATACTTCCTACTTCCAAGGACTCTGCAAAGCTCATTATAGACTGTCATGGTTTAACCTCAGTTGGCAACTGAGCACCACGCAGCCGCTCGCTCACTCCCCCCCCGTGGGATGGGGGAGAGAATCGGAAGGGTAAAAGTGAGAAAACTCGTGGGTTGAGATAAAGACAGTTTAATAGGTAAAGCAAAAGCCGCGCACGCAAGCAAAGCAAAACAAGGAATTCATCCACTACTTCCCATGGGCAGGCAGGTGTTCAGCCATCTCCAGGAAAGCAGGGCTCCATCACGCTTAACGGTTACTTGGGAAGACAAACGCCATCACTCCCAACGTCCCCCCCTTCCTTCTTCTTCCCCCAGCTTTATATGCTGAGCATGACGTCACATGGTATGGAATGTCCCTTTGGCCAGTTGGGGTCAGCTGTCCTGGCTGTGCCCCCTCCCAGCTTCTTGTGCACCTCCAGCCTTCTCAGTCGGTAGAGCATGGGAAGCTGAAAAGTCCTTGACTACTGTAAGCATTACCTAGCAACAACTAAAACATCAGTGCCTTATCAATTTTGTTCCCATCCTAAATCCAAAACACAGCACTGTACCAGCCACCAGGAAGGAAATCAACTCTATCCCTGCCGAAACCAGGACATAGACTTTACTTTTTGATGAAACTTTTATGTTGAATTTGCTTAGATGGTGTGGTGTTGGGCAGAAATATTACCTGTTTTCCTATTGTTGTATCCATATGCTCATGGCAACACCCTTTTCACCTGTTTTTACAGTATTAACTGAAATTTTGTCTCTTTTTTCACTATATGCTTAGCGAGCATGCTGTCTCTCTCTAAGATGTTCTATAGCAGAATTGTCGGGTATTTTTGACATGCATCTTTATTCTGTGCCCTTTGTATGAAGGAGAAGTGGGTAAAAAGAATGTTGACTTCTTTTTGACTATTGACTACTAGATGGCATTGGCTCCTTTTCTTATGAAAGAGTAAGGATACTCGGCTCTGGGAAGTAATAGACAAACCCAGCTACTCCTGCATCGTAGAAGTATTACGTACCAAAAGGACAACTTAGCTATTGTTTAAGTATTCAAAATGTAGAGTGGTAGATGACATTCTGCTGTTTTCTGTAGTATTTACATCAGTGAAAACCGGCCATGGATGGGCCTAAAAAAGGCACTGCTAGTTATGGCTATCAGGTATTGGATATGGCCTGCACATTGAGTCTTGTGTTCCTTGACCTGACAGTGAATCCTACGTAAAATAGCCTATCCTTTGTTTTTTTCTGTTTGTAAGTACAGTGTTGCTGCTTGACATGCCTTTTGGAGGCTGCACGTACGAGTCAGTTCTGCTGTTGTGGGACCATACAAATATAGATTTTGTAGCATGCATGCATGTAAGGGTTTGTAAGCATTTCTGTCGAAGGTCTTCCCAAGAGAACTAAGTCAATAGATATCTATAACACACAGGTCAAGTGGCATGTGGGGTTTTTTGATTTTTTTGTTTGTTGGTTTGTTTTTTTTAAGATCAGAAATGAAAGTCATCCCATCATACAGAATACAAAACTTGTCAACCTATCGTAAAAAAAACCACCTTGCAACATCAAAAGACATCTTAAAGCAAAATTATTTAGAAATACAGAAAGAACTTACAAGGGACATAGTGAATTATGTAGAAAAATTGCTCTCATGTCACATGGATGACACTAATGAACTTGTAAATAATTATGTTATAAGAAGAGACAATGTTTCACATCCCCATATCTTGTGTGGAATTGAGTTCAAGCATGATGCTGTTGAAGCCTTGAATTTAGCAAGACACGGAATTTGGATATTAAATTAGTAACTGTCTGAAGCTGCTATAATTGTTTAAAAATTTTTTTTAGAAGCACTGTGAAATTTTGTTTTTCAGATGTGTAGAGAGTAATTGTTGTTAATAGGACTTGAGTGGAATCTTTATGGCTTATCCCGTTCTTGGATATACCTTGGAAATGTTGCTTGGATTCAGGCAACTGCGCCAATCCTTGTTTGATTCAACCTGGTAGTTCCTGTGATTCTTAACATTGTAACTGTTAATGGCTGTTTATTAGGTTCCACTGTTTAGTACCTGCTCCTTCTTTTTTAGAGGATTGGTGTTCTTATCTTTGTAGACATATGCTTGCTCATTTTATAAATGGCCAGTTCTTCCATAGTCTGGCTATTTTTTGAACACTTTGAATATTCAAAGCTGAACATCCAGTAATTCTGTCAGAAGTGTCAGAATATGTCTAAAATGCTTAGTTGCTTGGTCTGCTATTTTTCTTCTTGGAGAAGATTTGATTGAATGACTCATCCAAAGGTCACTGTATTTCTGATATAATGCTAACATCTTGTAATACATTGTGTTTTAAGATGGATATTTTTGGGGTGGGGGTGGATGGAAACCAGCATCCTGAAAGAGAAAGAAAAATGGTAATCAAACACTTTTTTTTTTCTTTGGTGAGTACTTAGTCTTACTTGCTTTTAGCGTTGCTGGGTTCCAAGGAAGTTATAGTGAATATATCGTACTTATGTTGTGACTGATGAACGTTTATCCAGTTGGAAAGTTGTACTTTCTGAACCGTGGCTACCCTAGCAGTCATCAGTTCTGACATGCATGTTTCTTTTGGTTTTTAATGTATTTGGCATTGCGCTCATTATTCAAAATCAGTGAAACATTATAGTAAGAATAAAAGTCTCTGGAGGAGCCAGGGGCATGCTGTGTCTCCACTCCACTGACAATTAAGTCTGCATGGGTTTTACATAGGGGTAACAACCCCCAAATTTCTCTGTTGGAGCTACTGCAGAAGTTGCTTTAAAATAATTTGCAATGTTTAGTTTTTTTAATAAAGGTTGATTAAATGATAAATAATTATTATTAAATGGGACTCAACAGGTGTTATTTTTAAAGCAGTAAACATCTAGCTCTGCATATCCAGAAGCAAAAGACTCAATTAAACAGACTTTTGAGATACTCCAGACTGTTCAAATACTGCACATAAAATATGACATGTTAAGTATGTTTGAGGCTTTTGTACCTGTGCTCTTGGAGAGGTGTTTGGGATTTCTGAAAAGGTAAATGACTTTGGCTTTTGAGGAAAAGAGGAAAGTAGAGCCTCGTCTGAGTGAAAAGGCTGGAAAAGCAGTAGTAATAGAGTAGAATTAAATTAATTAATACAAAGAAAGGGATAGATTGGGGCTTTTGAATTGTAGTGGAAGCAATGAACCATCAGTAAAACTTCAGAAACCTGTATTGTTCTTCAGTCTATTGCCACATTATAAAAAATCTACACCTGCAGTTCTTGGAGGGTAAATGCTTAGTAACATTACTTCTGTGAGTAACAGCTGCAAAATTTGGCTCTTACATTTCCACAGTAGTTAGGAATTAGAACAGAGCACTGGACAGTTGAAGAAGAAAACTTTCTGCTTGGGAATGATTTGTATTTCAGTAAGCGTAAAACTAGTGTGAGGAGTGAGTGTAACAGTAGTGGAGCATAGGTTTGCTGCTTTCTTGCAAGATGCAGAAATAACAGCTTTTGAGTAAAGACTGAAAAAGATAAGAGGAAGTGCAGTTAGAAGTCTTGGTTTTGCTCTAGCAAAGTGCATTAGCAGGAGCGCATCAGAACTGTCTAAGTAATTGTATATCCTTTCAGTCTGCTTCTAATACACAGTTCCATTTTGTGAAATGCGGCTGATAACAAGCAGTACCAGATACTGTGTGACATGGCATTCTTTTTGTAGTGATTTTGGGGTTGTGATTCAATGCACATGTAACTTCATCCCTTTAGCTATGATTTTGTGCTCTTAACATCCATGTTACCTTTCTTTTTTTGTCATCCATTTAGATGTAAAGAAGCCATAAGTTTTTGGTCCAAGGAAACAATGAGTAATAAACTTTATGGCAATAAATTTAGAAAGGTGTTTTCAGCAGAGCAATGGAAAAAAATTAAAGACAAGCTATGGGATACTTTTGCATTCTAAAAACATCGCACCTGTGCTCTGTTTGCCCTAACCTAGAAGGGCAACCTGGACAGGATAGATAAACAGCCATTTCATATTCTCATGCTGAATTACAGGAGTCTAATAGTGTGAAGTTTTAAGTACTGCACAGTGCAAATACAGCTCTCTTTAACAGGAGAATTTTTTGTTAAAGGTGGTTTTAGCTCTTCAATTGGGGCTTTGGAAAAATGCTTACCTTCCTTCTGCTTAGATGGGAAAAATAACCAGCCTCTATCATCTGGAGGGAGGAAAGAGGCATGGGCAGTTTACTCGAGGACACATTTTCCTATTGCTGACAACTTCATTGCATTTTAGAGTTCTTTTTCCCCCTTTCTCACTCTAGATATTTTCTGTGAAGTATTGCTGTGGTAATGGCACAAATCAGTTGTCTTTCTGCCACATGATTTCTGTTTTCCTCACACAGGAAGGAAGTTGCACGTTCACTTTTGGAATGTGTGAAAAAAGGGTCATACGTCATCTTTGACCATGTCTTCCACTCATGATGTCATATAAATCCTAATTCATTACATTGTAGAGTGTTCTAGTCCCTATAAACAAAATCTCTAATCCTGCTAAATCATGCTGAGTTTACAGCATCTTCTCCAGCTCAGAGCAGAATGGGAAGTAATGCTGTTCTCTTCATCTGTTTACGCTGACCTTTGTAAAATGACTTGTGAGAGAGAGAGGGAGATTGGAATTCAGTGCATTATTGCAGTCTGCTTTCTTAGCTAGCTACTGTCTCTCATAAACAGCCAGAAACTTTTCATTACTGCAAAATTTTCTTTTACCATCATGTAGATGAGGGTGCACTTAGCACAGCCTGGTACATGGGGCATTGGCATTCAGTAGTTGGATGGAAAGTCACCAGCTATGTGCCTTTCTATATACCACATTACACATAAAAATGGCATCAGACTCAAACATAACCACCGCTTAATCTATATTAGTTTTTTAAATAAGATACCCTGGATGTATCTTTAATTTACAGATTCACCTCTTGTCTGTAGAATCATCAAGGTTATACTAAATCAGCAGCAATTTGCTCTTCTTAAATTAAAGGAAAATCATTGCATTTAATTAAAATAAAAGCTCTTTAATTTGGATTATGTTGGCAGTTTTCTGCAGAGTGGGAACACCTGGGATTTATTGAGAGTGAACCAGCTATTCAGGCTGGCTCACTAGAAGGAATTTCAGTAAAGGGCCGGGGTAGTTTTAGTGGCTTAAGATTGTAAAATTTACTCGCTTGCAATTTGAGAGGTTGTGATAAATGTAAGTAAAGCAGAAGAAATTGTTTTTATGAATAAGAAGGTGTGGAGAAACAGAGGTTAAGAGTATTATGTGTCTCTGCCTCAATAACAATTTTCTGAGCGATGAGCAACTCTGCATCTGGTACCTGGTTTCTTTATTGTCCCAAAGGAGAAACTCCTTTGCCATATGTTTTATTAATACTTGCTTTCAGACCTTTAATGGTATTTTAGACCAAAATTATCTGAGTATAATATTTATTTTTTCGGAAGTTATGAAATATTCTAACAGAAGTCACTTCTAAAAGTGACCTCCAGAGTGGAGAAATAGCCAATTGCTGATTTCTAAGGGAAACAAAGCATGTTTCATAATAATGCAGGTGAAATTTCCAGATTCTTGTGTGTGTAATAAAGTTGTTGGGGTGTTTTTATTGCTTTTTTGTGTTAGTGTTTGAAACTCAGGTTCTGTTTTTTCTTGAGAAAGTAAGAAATAAGTGAAACTAAGTCAGTTGCAAAGCTGAATAAATAGAAGTTGTCTGAATGATTGTTTTGCTTTTAATACTTTAGGTTCAGGTAGTAGTGGATGAAATAAATATGGGAGGACAAAAGACTTGTGCCACTGCTTGTTTGAGAATACGAAAGGTTTTTAGATGTCGGAAATACTGGAGTTATAGAGTGATACAGGATTATCCTCTGTTAATATCAAAAGATTTTCTGTTTATGTTAAAAAAAACCACTAAGTGGCTTGGGAGTAGAGGACTTTTTTTTTCCCATAAAGATTCACTTGCTGCTTTGGTCAAAGTCTGAAAGCTCACTAGGCTGAAATACAGCTGAAATTCCCAGATTTCCCAAGCAAATCCAAAATACATAGAAGCTGATATCCCTCATGAAGCAGTGCATGCTTTAAACAAAAACACAGCACGCACAGATTTTTTTCTTTTTGATACATAAGCATTAGGACCAAAGGAAACATGCCTGGTTGGAGAAAAAAGGAAAAAAAAAAAGAAAAATCCTCTGTAGGTTAGCTGTTAGGAAAAGGCTTTTCTCACTTTCAATGTTATAATGGTGGCTCAGACATAATTTTACACATGGATAAAGTTAAAGTCTTTTGTGGTAATGCTAGCTCACCTGTAATTCACATGTTTGTGATACTAAGATATTTTTAGCTGCGTGATGAAAGTTGGAACTCCCTGTCTGCCATATAGTCAAGCTAATACTTGAAATCTGGTATGTACACTGTGCTTCCTAATGGATCAAGGCACTGGGTAAGATTTAGGCCACCTAAAGAGCTTCTGTAAAGCTGTTCATGAAGACAATTCATTTATAGCGTTTGTACTTACACTGGCTAGTGATTAAAATGCCTGCAAATCTTTGTTTCACAGCAAAAGTTGTTCATCAGCAGGGGTTAGGAAAGCAGGCAGACTCTGATCAAAGAGGTTTTACTGTCAACTATTTCTATTCTCTCTTCTTTCTCTACAGCACATTAAAATCTGATGTTCAGGAAGTAAATTCAGTTACTTTACTGAACTTTGAAACCTGTGACAATGTTTTGTGTTTGAGCATTGGGGTATTGTTGAAATTGTAGGTTTTTATACTTAGCCTAATGCTGAAGTTTCTGCAGTTACAGCCATTTGCTAGAAGGAAGCCATTTGAATTAAAAGTTAAAATTTTGTTTCGTGGAGAAAATCATGACAGTTAAATCCCTGTTCTTTTATAACATGTTTGTCTCTGTTGTTTTCCCCATAGCTTGCACCACGAGAGAAGGCAGCTATGAACTACAATCAGAAGCTGAAGGAGAAGTTTCAGTATCACCCACAGATCAGACGCATAGCTCAACACCGTCACTTGCCTAAAAGTATATTTTGCCAAATCAAGGAGCAACGTATCATGAGAGAAGCTCGTCGGCGAAAGTATGTCTTCCTCTTCTGGCTTTGTTTTCTCTTGATCTTAACAAAATGCATCACTGCAGTGCTGTAGCAGCAATGTATGGGAGTGTTAGAGCTACGGTGCGTGGGAAGAACAAGTATGAGCTACTTTTAACATCTGAAGAAGTGATCATGAACTACTGGATTGATTAACCTTTGATTATAAGGAAAATGCAGACAAATGCCAGTATCAATGAGGACTGGCTGCTTGCTAAAAGTTCACTGAAGAAATGGGAGCAAATACCGTGTTGGAAGGAGCCACAGTGCTGTTAAGCATGACATGATGCAACATTGCAATGGAAACAGAATGGGCTGTTTTGGGGGTGTGGAGGTCTTTTTGGTTTTTTTGGGGGGTTTTTGTGTGGTGGTTTTTTTAATGCCAAACTCCAGGATGAGTGTTTTCCGTCCCCTGGATCATTGCCATATTGGAATTTCTAGGAACAGAAGGTGGCATACTTTGCCGTAGCCATTAAATTAACAGTAAAACCAAAAAGTGGTGGGTTTTAGTCCTCTTTCTCAGCTGAAAGACTCTACAAACTTGAGCAGCAAATCCTGTTGACATGACACCCAAGTAAGCTGAGCTCCCAAGAAAAGGCTCGATTTGAAACTTTTCTGAATTGGCCAATTTTAAAGTTATTTTTCAAAGGGACGATCCTTCTTCTCAAAGGAGGAAGTACGTGGCTTTTGATTAATAAAAGCAGAGCAATTCTTAATTTTTTTAAAAATTGTAGGCTATCTCCATTAGTAGCTTAAGGAGGAAGCTAGTATTTTTTAAATCTTTGTGCTAACTACTGAACTTCATTTTTCTGTTTTTTGTTTCTAGGGAACTGAATCGTCGTAAGCACAGCAAACCAGGATCTATGCCATTTGTGTCAGAGAGGAAGAAACACATTGTGGCAGTAGTGAAATAATTGTTTTCACATGTACAATATGTCATAATGAAAGAAAATGTCGCTATTGATGAATCCACTGTACAAAAGTTGATGGACATTGGTAAGACAGCGTATAGCTCCAGAAGCGTGGCTTTTCTTCCAAGTATACACATGCTCTCATTTCTCAAGTCATCGTCTGCCTTGGGTAGTCATAAGAATTGGCCCTGTAATCATAGAATCATAGAATAGTTCGAGTTGGAAGGGACCTCTAAAGGTCATCTAGTCCAAATCTTTTATTGCCCCATTTGCTTATCTGATGTTACTGGCCCAACGCTGTGTATTGCAGTGGAGTTTGAACCTTTTGATGTAAGCAGATAACTTGGTAGTTGGTGGAGGTTATCTGTAGTTCCAGTCCTGCTCCTTGGTACTGTTACTACAAAAGAAGGATGAAATCAATTCAGATTTGTCAGAGGCAAAAAAAACTTTGTTCTATGTAGAGTTATAAAATCAGTTGTCCTTACACTGGTTTGTTGGGTTTTTTTAAACAAATCTAATAAGGTAAACAAGTGACCCTAAGGCAATGGACTAGATCTTGATTATTCCAACTGACAAATATACTGCATTATACTTATTACAGTACGATATATTGTTTTTGTTTTATCCAAAAGGAATTCAACAGGAGTGTCAGACATCTGTAAACATACTTATAGTTTTGTTCTGTCTTAACTATTATTACATGATTTGATAAAACTTCAGACTGTTGAAGTTGCTAATATTAATAATGACACAGTTAAATAAATCTTCTCTTTAGCATATTTAAAACTTCTAAAATCTGGATGAAAGATGACAGAAATTATATAACCCCCCGAATTTTTTTTAGGTGAGATTTATTATAATCCTTCTATTTTAAGTTCATATATAAAAAAAATAAATAAAAGCTTCACATTTCACAAGGTACCTGTAGCCCGAAGTTCTTTTACTGTTTGTCTGGGAAATGCTCTGCTTCTCTTCCAGTGGAATAGACTTAGCTTTTTACTGAAGATACTAAGGTGATCAGAAAAGTATGCTGGAATTCATCTAGGCCTTCTAGGCTTGAAGGCTTCTCTTGCAGAAATATGAGATACTTAATAACCATAAGTGTTGCTTAACATCTTCCGTACTAAAGGATTTTTTTAAGCCTTTGCACTACGATGCAGTCTGTAATGACATTCCTCTACCTCCCTGAGTTTACGCACAAAAGAAATTTATGAACTCAATTAGAATAAACTTTATAGTTTAACTTTTTTATTATTTTAATCTGGAAATTGAGCATTTTGAGCACTTACCTTCATACAGCATCCTGTTTAACATATCTACTGACACTAACATCTGTATGCATTTCTAGCTCTCACGCTTTCACTTGTTTCTTCCAGCACTGGTTGGGCAAAATTCCTGGATCATCGTGGCAAAATTATGGCTGTTTGGTGATAAGAGGCCATAATGTATCTTTTACTCTCTGGATCACTTACCTTATGGAGTGATGCAGGAAGAGGAGCAGATCTGAAGAGCTATAAGTAGGGTGATGAGAAGCAGTGGAACAGATCAGGGAATAGACTCATGCTGGCTGTGTGCCTTTTGTACTAATACAGTGCACTCTGTGCCAAATACAGTTTATTTCCTTCCTGAAACACTGAGAAAATTGAGGGAGACTGTGCAGTCCAAGGTATGGCTTGTGACACAGCTGTAGTCAAGTCTTGCACAATTTGCAAAACCAGCCTAATCTTCTGGAATGTGATTAAAAATTTTCAGCCTTGTCAGTTTAGCTTGAGTTGATGTAGTTGGTTGTTGATTTGTTGAGTCATGATAACCTCTGGTGTGAACGAGCCCTGCCGCTTGGAATTTATTAGTTTTGGTGCAGAACTCTGAACGTAACCAGAGAGCTTTCAGTTCTGAAGTTAGCTTGGTTACAGCGTGGTATCGGTGTGGAGCAATACTGCATGAGCCATGTCTAAAGGGTCTCTTTAGGCTCAAAGACCTTTGTGCACTATTGCTTTCAGACAGGCCCCCAAGTGGAGCAACTCAAAGGATGAGGGTTGGCTAAAACTCTTGCTAGAGAGGTTGTAACAGCATGCTGAAAAAAGGCATTTTGAAGTTAGGAGGGTACTCGGAGGCTGTGTGTTTGGATAGGAATTCCTTTTCCAAATTCAATGGATGTGGTCTTGTACAGAGATCCGCGTCTTGTCATCAAGTGGGGCACCCTCTTAGCATTCCAGGAAGAAGTCTGTTTTCCAAAATCAAGTCTTTCTATGACTTCTAGAAACATGTTAGTTGTAAGACCAGTGTAGGTGTGGGCTGGGGCTTTCTGGTTGGAAGTCAGTTGTTTGGAATTTTGCAGGTGGTCGCAGTCTGTCTGTTCAGAGGATCCATGGCCGTGGATTTGTACGCTGTTGGGCTAGCTGCTGTTGATTTCTCCCTTTTGGAAATGCTTACAGTTGGTCTCCAACACTTTCTGTGGCCATCCACCAAAAATACGTAATGCCACAATACTCAGGGTTTTTAAACTTAAATACAGTAGTTGCCAAGTGGGTAGCTCTGCTTGCAAGAAGTGCCCATACAAGTCTGTCACAGGCCATCATTGAAATGGTTTAGAAATTATATTAAAGGAGCTGGAGCTCGTAATTTTTTTATTTGGTGTTTTTTTTATTTTTTCCCTCAGTGATTTGAGAGGGGTAATCAGGCCTCATCTTAATAACCTTAAAGGAGTTACCTAGATTTATTGAAATGATTATATGCAAAAAAAGTATGGATACATGCATCTGCATCTATGTGTACCCAAGTGTATGTAGAACAAAATCCTTAGCATCACATAAGATACTGAAAATATAAGGAAACTGTTAATGATTGCCTTCAAAATTTTGGTGTGGTTGACTGGGGGAGGGGGGGAGGGTGCACAAAGGAAGATGATGGACTAATTTCTAAACCAAATGCAGTGTCTACATACCTGCTGATTAAAAAAAGATAACTTCTGTATGTATCCTTACTTTGGGAAGATATTTAAAGACTGTTTTGAAAGAGAAATAACTTCTTTGATAAATACTTAAATCAGTATTCATAGCCTTGGTGACTTTTAGCGGTTTCATGGTAAAGCATCTGTGGGGTCATCAACGTTTTATTCCTATTTTGTCATAGCCAGGCAATGTACTGATTACAGATATTTGAACAAAATAAATTTTTACTCTGTGTATATTCTACGTATCTAAAACAAGCTAAACTGCCACTCAGGCTTCTGAGGTGTATATGGGAAGAGATAAAAAATTTTTAGACCGACTAAAAAAAACCCACAGGATTTTTTTTTACCAGTGTCCATGTGTGGGTATTCTTCACTCTATTCACGGTAGCAGAATCCCCTGGCCTTTGGGACCGGGAGGGTTTTTCCCCTCCCAATCCAAAGGATCCAAGGCTGCTATGATTCTATATCCGCAAGCCCATAATGACAGGAACAATACCCTGTGCACACCTACACACAGTGTGCACCTACACACAATACAAACAATAAACACATGGCCAGCCACAAATCAACATGGGGAGAGAGCAGTGCTGGTACTGGCACCTGTGTGAACACAGGCTGCACTCGGGTATTACAGCTCCACCCTCTGCCTTCTCTCCAGTGGGCCAGGATTGAAGTTCACCTGAGGGGTGTGCATGCACCTGCAACGTAGGTCTCTGGTAGCTGCTGTGAGACAGGCCGTGCGGTGACCGGCATCTAGCCTGTCTCTCCCAGTTGCTGGCCCCTAGACCCTTGTCCTGGTTTTCAGCAGGGATAGAGTTAATTTCCTCCCTAGTAGCTGGTACAGTGCTGTGTTTTGGATTTAGGGTGAGAACCATGTTGATAACACATTGATGTTTTCAGTTGTTGCTAGGTAGTGTTTATACTAGTCAAGGACTTTCCAACTTCCCATGCTCTACCAACTGAGAAGGCTGGAGGGACACAAGAAGCTGGGAGGGGGCACAGCCAGGACAGCTGACCCAAACTGGCCAAAGGGATATCCCATACCATGTGACATTCCATACCATGTGACATCATGCTCAGTATAAAAGCTGGGGGAAGAAGAAGGAAGGGGGGAATGTTTGGAGTGGTGCTGTTTGTCTTCCCAAGTCACCGTTACGCGTGAGGGAGCCCTGCTTTCCTGGAGACGGCTGAACACCTGCCTGCCCATGGGAAGGAGTGAATTAATTCCTTTGTTTTGCTTTGCTTGCGTGCGTGACTGTTGCTCTACCTATTCAACTGTCTTTATCTCAACCCACGAGTTTTCTCACTTTTACCCTTCCGATTCTCTCCCCCATCCCACTGGTGGGGGGGTGAGCGAGCGGGTGCGTGGTGCTCAGTTGCCAACTGGGGTTAAACCACGACAACCCTCAAGTCCCTCAGACATGTGGTCCTGCTCCAGTGGCTCGTACTTACTCCTGTTGTCCCACTTGAAGTTTGCTAGCATTGATACGTACATGCACACAAGACCAGGGTGTAATAAGCGTATCAGATGGACTGCAGCGATGAAGTGCAAGGCTCACGCACTGAAGCGTAATCGGTAAGCTGTCTACCTGGGACTGGCCCCCTTTATCCTCTTTGTCCTTGTTTTTTCCATGCTTGTTTCTCTCCAGTCTATCTTAGTCCCTCACACACCTTTGGTGCTTCCCTTAAACATCCTATAGTAAGTTTTGCACATGACTGCAATCCCCTTAAAAAAATCCCATAATAAATTTTACATAATCTCAAAATTCTTTCTGTTCTGTCCCTAATTTCTCATCCCCCTGTATCCTGTAAGAAGTCTTACACCCCTTTAGGTAATCCCTCAGTTTGCACGGCTTTCTAGGGATTTACCTACACTTGTTTTAGTGGGTTTTGCACCAGGAACAATGATCTGAATCATTTTCCTTTGATGGTTTTAGGACTAGTGAGTCAGTGTGCTCACTTTTCACTA
Source organism: Pygoscelis adeliae (assembly GCF_000699105.1). NCBI lineage: Eukaryota > Metazoa > Chordata > Aves > Sphenisciformes > Spheniscidae > Pygoscelis > Pygoscelis adeliae. The sequence goes on from NW_008824676.1 coordinate 4,620,799, forward strand.
ATTGTTCTTCTGGTCCTTGCCATGGCTTTGTTTAATTTACTTAGCCTTTAGTCAGATAACTTAACACACTCTGTTATATGTACCTCTGCAGTGCCTTCTGATCCTAGTTACTAGACCAAGAATGTGGCGGTTGGAGTACAATTCATCTTCCTTAACCTTGGATGTCTACGGTACAGGCACAGTGAACAGCTTTGTGTACCTCATCTCACTCTATACTCGGTGGAGATAAAGAGTTATGTTAGGAGACATCTCTCCCATACTTCAGACATTTATATTATGATTTAAAACTTTGTTTTATTTTGTAATTAACATGATAAAAAAGGCAGCTAGTTAACTTGTGAATATCTGTCTAGGTTTGGACAGAATCGCACACAGAGGCGATTAGGTTTAAGATGAGCAAAACCAGCAACAAGCGAACACTTTCTGGAAGTTCTTGTCTGCTATTTGGCATCGCAAAAGTCTAAAAATGTTTGAAGGGAGATGAATGAGGTTCTGTAACTGAGGACAAAGAAATTTCTGCGGTTAACAGTTCGTGGGAAACTTGAAGACCTCAATGTTATACTAGAGAAAGATGAAAAGGCATTTGAAGAAGAGGGACTTTAATTAGAAAGAAAAGACTGATGTGCTCACCTAGGACTTCTGGAGCTTTATAAGGTATGTGAAGAATTCTAGGACAAAATCAAAGAGCATAGTTCAAATACCACCAACTAAAAACTGCTGAAAGTGTCATTCCTTACTATATTAAATGAAAAAAATACACACTTCCTCTGAGATGAAGATCATGTTCTTTATATGCAGTTTGAAACAGACTTAGGGACTCATTTTCAAAGGTGATGAGTAATTACTGTTATACTGACTTTAAGCAGAGCTGCTGTTTTTCAGTGCCTTGAAGGTTTGATCTGGGATCTCTGTAGATTTTAGGATATAGGTGGAAGATCTTTGTTTTTTGAAGTTTTTCTTATATTAATAAATGTTAGTATACTTAGTGATTTCATTTTGTCCAAGTCTGGAGCAGTTTCAGCAGATGCAAATGATGTGTTCTCAGTGGGTAGATGGATATGATCAGGAGTTTATAGCATGTTGCATCACATTTTCTACTTTTAGGGCTTGTGTAGGCAAAAATCAAAGATCTTTCAGCAGACAAAGGAGCATTGCTGATTATTAAGAAGATAAATGGATGGAGATGGTATTTTGACTGTCATAGTAAAGATGTGATTAAAAACCACAATATGATAGAAAACCACAGATTTAATACAGATTTAGTAGACATGCTGCACTCACATATTTATTACAAGACCGACATCCAAGCCTCTAACTTGTGTTCCAGCAGAGTGGAATTATTTGAAGATGTGACTTTTTTTCTAAGAGCCTTATTGTAGAATAAGACAATTTTTTTCAGCAACCTGAAAAACGCCATTAATTTACAAAACACGTATAAAAGCTGTCATGACATAAGGTACAAGTGAATGGTGGGAGGTAGCAAAGGATAGGGGATCTGTTACGTCTGCTAAGAGAGGCCATTGCATCAAACACCTGCACGAGACAAGTCCACGAGTTCATGATAGAGCCAAACCTTATCAACAGCTGCAGAGTCTCAGCCTGAGCGCTCCCGCTTTTACTATCTGGGGCAAACATCCCCGGGTAGCTAGGCAGCAGCATTCGGTCGTTACTCATTTCCCTTTCACTCCGTCCTGCAAGAACAGCTGCTTGCTGTTTTTCTGCACTTTGAGATCTAGGGTAGAGATTGAATAGTACCTGAGGATGAAATCACTTCTTTGTATTTGCAAAATGGGTTTGATTAGAGGATTACAGATTTTCCAGCATTATGGGTTTTCTTTCTCTTCTGTTTTTTGTTCTCTTCACATCCCTGCTTCCCTAAATAGCGCCTCAGAAATTCTTGCTTTCTCTATGGTCATCATTGACTTGGCTGTATCACTTAGCTTTTGCTAACCAGAAAACAAAAATACTTCTTTCTCGAGGTTATTTCTACCGTATAATGTTATGTGGTGGAACGTTACCCTGAATCCCTCAAAAAATGAGGATTGTTAAGCTCTGGAAGACCTATGGTCGCGTTAATCATTTGCAGATGCCTACAAAACATAGTGCTTGGGATGTATTAGGGAAAAGGAAACCTAGTCTCAAAAATGCTTGGAGGATAAGAAGAGAGGAGAGCCAAAGGGGAAGGATTATTACCAGAATATAACAAGGTTTTGCAAACTGGCCAAAGGGGTGGGGTTTGGCATGGCAGGAGTCAGGGGAGCTGCAAGGCACAGATGGAAAAGGAAGGACCGTGTCAGCAGTTCTCTCACTCAGTTTGAGTAAAGACGATAGGGAAAAATCAATCTCTCTTATGCTATAAGAACGTAAGGCGAAATATCTAAAATGCCTACTTTTTTTTTTTTTCCCCCACAAATGGGATAATCCAGCATTTAAGTCTGAAGGCAAAAGATTCATTGGCTCAGCTGGATATCTAAAGGTATCATATTTATAGACCAGCTATTTCAGGAGCAGAGCCTGTGTTCTTTTGCATCACTTAAGGCAAAATATAACCTTGGCAAACAAAACCACTGGCAATATTTGCAGTTGCGTCATTCTCAAGTGAGTATTTAACATCAGAAAACGTTAGGACATTCATGATAAGCCAGTGTTTTTACATAATCCTGTCAGTGACGGCTGTCCAGTGGCTGCGGTACAGTATCTTGAACAGAAAATGTTCATTATCACAAGTTAAAGCAGCATGGAGTAGGTAACTGGATTATGATATTGATGTCAAACTGTGGAATAAACTTAATACAGTAACTGGGTGTCAAAATGTGATTTGAAACTAAGGTTTAATCAGAAGAGGGTTTTTTTTTCCCTGGGAATAAAAAGAATGAAAACGGGAATCTGGCTTAGTGACAATTCTTTAAATTATGGACAATGCGTAGTAATTTGCTTCAAAAGACAAATACCTTTATGGGTTTTGTGCCTTATTCTGTGGAGAGTCTTTTATGTGAACTGTCCTAGACAGAGATTTTGACTGAGCTCTGTACATTGAAGAAATGTCATAGCGAATTTTGGACAGAGTCAAAATTCAGTTGTGTAGTCACGCTAAGGGATGCGTTTATGGTGACAGACAGAAAAATGTGGCAGAACAGATCAGAACTAAACACTCAAAAAAAATCTATTAAAAAAAGTTTTGTTAAAATGTTTAGTAACCAAAGACTTTATTCACAAGATGGGGAGAGCTGAAGTAGTGTGCAGTGGGGATGCTAAACTAAACGGTTAAGTCTTTCAGCGACAGGTATCTGAAGGAAGAAATTGCAGATCAGTCAGGTTCTCATTTTATCTGTCTGTCTTAATTCAACCCACTTCTCATATCATCAGAAGCGTAAGAGTTCAGCTGCCTTTAAGCTGTACTATCAGAAGCCAATGCCTTCACAGTTTTCCAAATTTTCTTGCAAAACTGCTGCTTCAGTGAATACTGTGTTGAAAACGCCCCTCTGGTTTGCTTGGCTTTGTGGATGCCGAAGTTCATGTGTCTCGGGCCACGATGTAAAGGCGTGCCCAGTCCAAGAACAGGGCTGCTTTATTCTGTGCGGCTACATCTCTCTGAGAAACCAAGGGGAATGCCAATGCTGAAAGCTGTTTTCCATCCATTCCTTCCTGACCCGCAGGTATATGTTTAATGCATAGCTACAAAAGACTCCTAGCATGTCATGGAGGGCGTTAGATTTCCCTGCTGGAGGCCAGCCACGGAAAAGCAAGGCTTTTCACTTGAGTCATTTACTCACAGATGCAATCATGCAAAAGTTGCTGTTTTAGTACGTGAGCTACTAATACTTCTCAAGACTTCCCTCTTACGGAGCAATACAGTCATCTGAGGTCACACTGGTTTTCACCACCTTTGTTTTTTGACTTTCTGACTTCAGGACACTTTATTCAATTCTGACAGTTCTTTAGCGGCATGTTTTTTATCAATGTCTCCAGGAGGCAGATACCATCAGCAATGTCCAGACCTACATGTGCGTGACCTGACCACAGAATTTCACTGTCTTGAAGATCTGTTACCTCCAAAATACGGTAAATTCAGTATTAACTCCAAACTAACTGGTTAGAGATCTTGAGCCATCTGGTGTCTGAATGAAAACCACAAAATTTTCTTGGTCTTGTACAGGGTCACTGAAAAATTTCAGAGATCCTCTTGAAAGCTTTCCGAAGGCCAAGCACAATCTAGGTATGTTTGGTATGTGCCATGTGTTGCTGGTGTGCATTGCTGGTTCCGTGATGGTGCACAGCCTGAAAATATGGTCAGCATAAGATCAGGCTGCCAAAAATAATCTGTTGTTCTTAAAGTACCTGAAGATGCAGCGATGTTGCAAATGCAATTCAGTGTAAGTACGTAGAAGAATTTTCTAGAGAGGGCTGTGATGCTACATCAGTTGCTAAAAGTGTCTTTCAGGTAGTTTTTTGAAGTTTTTTATTCTACGTTCTTCTACAGTGGACTCATTCTCTTGTGCTCCGTTTGAGATTTAAAGCATCATTTTCTGTTCCTTTTTGCTGCCTTCTTTGTGCAGATCTGATCTGTTTTACCCTACACTGTGCCTTCCAGTTCTTCATTTTTAAGCTACTTTCAGCTTAATGCAAGATGATTTTCTCACAGCTATTGTCTTATTTGAATTATCCAAATTGATTTTTTTTTTCAGGTGACAGCGCAGTTTCAGTATGCAGTGAAAGTCTCCTCTTTAATTTGGGTTTTTTTTTTTTTGATGGTAATAATATTTCCTCATCTGTTTTTTATTAATTAATTCTGGCTATGATTAAAATCACCTGCAGGCTCTTTGTAGTTGGAAGACAATCCTCAGGAACCCCCTTTTCGCTGCCTGCCAATGTGATTTGTCTTTTCTTCATAACCATTTATTCCCTTTTTCCATTTTTAATGGCGTTTTGGCCTAAGCATTTGGGAGGTTCTGCTTTGCCGGTCCCTCTCTGATACTGCCACTCCGTAGCGTTGCAGTGACCCACCCTTCCTTCTTCTAGCCATTGAAAAATACCAGAAAATTCTTAGTTCTACTAACGTATTTTACTAAAGATCCTCAAAATTTGTTTATGTGAAAGCTGAAAATTATGCCTCTCTGTGGAAAACTTGTTTTTTAAGAACTGACATTTAAATTCCATACATTTGAGTGGTGATTTTCTTAGTTGCTTCTTCTGCAAATATTTGCTTTAAATTTATTTTCACGATGGCAGCAGATATGTCGTACTCACTGTCGGCACGGGCAACTTACACGCCCAAACATTCAGAGGAACAACCAAAAGTTCCTGCAGGTTAAAACCTGGTATGCCTGTGTTTTTGTTACAACCAGTCTGATGTGATTTTGTGGGCAGAAGAGCATGTTCTTGCCATCAGCAGATGATTTCGTTACCAAAGTTGGGTGAGCTCTTCATCAGTGCTGCTGTGTGAACAAATTCCAGGTACCCAAGTCACGTTCAGTCCATAATTAGTTGTCCTTACTCTCCCATTCATGCCTAGCCGTGTCAATGAGGGCGTGCTGCTGCTAATGAGGTTCTGTAAGATGTTTTAGAAAGTGGGTTTGTATCGTGGTAGCACTTGGAGGGTTTTCATCCTCACCTACTACCTTGAACTGTGTACCTGCTCCTTTGCTTTGTTCCTCATCTGTCTCACAGGCTTTTTACACGGTGTCACTCACAATCAGTGCAACTCTCTCTTTTCCTCCAGCTGGGGAACCTGAGTAGTTCATGATTTTATTATTGTTCTTCAATTTGATACAATCTGTTCCTGACCATCTGTACCCACTCATGCTGAGCATATCAATACTGTAATTTTCCATCTCCTTCATAACTTGAGCTGATTTTTCCAGCTTGCAGCATTGCATGTACATGCCAGAATCTTATACATAACATGGAGTGACTCCGGAGCAGCAGCTACTTCAAGGTTCGAGCTCCTTGCTGAGGCAGGATTGGACTGATGCTTGTTGCACAGATTCATTTGGGACTATCCACTAATCCAAGGAACTGAGATGGAAATTGTCATGGAGACAAAGTGAAGACTTAGCCAGTAATATTTTTAAGGAGGAAGGTGGTCAGCCTTGCATCCAGCTCCCACGCTTGAAGAATCGAGAGAGAAATTTCTGTCTGGCCTCTATCTTTGATGTACCCAGCCTTGGCAGACCTGTCGGGAGCTTACATAATCCTGCTGACATAACTCTTTGGATCAGAGTCTCCTAAGCAACCCAACACAGCAAGGTACTAGGTTCAGAAATGGGGAAAATTGTGGGGTTGCCTCTGTGTGTGTGTGGGGTGTGCACTCTGCATAATTCTGGCAATTTGTTTTCTAGTATACACAGAATTAAGCAGGTTAATTTAGCTTTTCCTCTATTTGTTCATATCTGGTGCTTAGAGGCTTTTGAAAATCCTATTCTCGGCCATCAACTAATTTCATTTACATAGAAAATACTACAACTGTTTTCTGTTGTCTGGTGGACTATTTTATTATCGTCTTTTTGAAATGCTTTTTTTCTTCACATAATGTCTTGAAGTAAAACGCTTGTAAATGGCATGTGATTAGAAATCTGATAAACTAGGTCCTTTCAGTATTTAACTAATCCTTCAGGTCCTGCAGGCTCCTACATTTGTGTGTGTGTGAGAATATGAGGGAAAATAAAGATGCATAATGGACTATAACAAGAGGTTTCAGTGATGTTATAAACCACAGGAGTGAAGTTCAGATAGTTTATGGTCCAGTTAACAGCAACTCTCAATAGAATTATATCTCTATAAATCAAAATTTGTCTGTTGCTTATTTTCTATATGTGGTTCTGACTCATGAATCTATGCCCTGTGGAAATTTCTATTCTTCCTTGAGTCATGCAAATGCTGCCTCCTATCACCCCAGATCTTGCTTTCTCCAGTGGTTAGCTCTGTTGCACCCTACTCTGTTGCCACGTATTTTTTACTTCATGTAACATCACCGTTTTGGGGAAAAAAAAATTGAGTTGATTTTTCTTCTTTTTAAAAAACAACGTAGAATTCATTGTACCAAAACCGGAGAAGTACAAGAGGCAATCAGTATATACATGATGTAGAACCAAATAGGAAAAAAGTTCATGTAAATGCAAACAGAATACTTTATGCTACTTCCTTCATGTTACCTTCATCCTGCTTCTGAGGATGAAGGTCGGAACGCAGCAAAACATCACTGATAAGCACATGTGGGCATCATCAGATAGAGAGACAGTATATTCCTCCCTATGAAAGGGTTTAGTCAGGTTTACCTTTTCCTCTTTAAGCTATGCTGTGAAAGAGTAAAGCAAAGCTGGTGTATCTTTGCATATGCTTGTCATCCTATGTACTGATACAGAAAAAAACATGACATAAAGCAATGGAGTTAAATAGCTGCTGGATATGAAATCATGGACAGTAACAGTGTAGACTTCAGGGCAGTAGCAGATGAATATATGAAAGCCTAAGATGCTACATCAGGTGGACAAAGTCACAGGAGGCAACTTTCTGACTAGAAATGAGAAACGGTTCCTTGTGAGAGAAGCAAGCAGCCATGTGTCCAACATGTCCTTATTGCTTTCAGGATGTGAGCAGTGTCGTCGCTAGCTGGCCTGCAGTCATCTGCTACTACGGGTTAGATGCAGCTCTTCTGTTTTTAAATCTTAGGGTGCATCTGCTGAAGGATAAAAAGAATTTAACTTTTTCTTCTGTAACAGAAAGGTTGAGGTGTTGAGCAATGGAAGTGCTTTCAGTAACAGCCGGATCTGACTGCCTATTTTGAAATGAGGTTGTCGATGATCTGCTGCAGACCTAATGATGTTTTTTTTGTATTGAAGTGGGTTGTCTTTGCAGTTAAGTCAAATGTCTCATCTATTGGTCAACAAAGGGCAACAAAGCTGGTGAAAGGGCTGGAGGGAGTGTCCTATGAGGAGCGGCTGAGGACTCTGGGTTTGTCTAGTTTGGAAAAAAGGAGGCTGAGGGGTGACCTCATTGCTCTCTACAGCTTCCTGAGGAGGGGAAGTGGAGAGGGAGGTGCTGAGCTCTTCTCCTTGGGATCCAGTGACAGGACACATGGGAATGGTTCAAAGCTGCGCCAGGGGAGGTTTAGGCTGGACATTAGGAAGCATTTCTTTACCGAGAGGGTGGTCAAACCCTGGAACAGGCTTCCTAGAGAGGTGGTCGATGCCCCAAGCCTGTCAGTGTTGAAGAGGCATTTGGACAATGCCCTTAACCACAGGCTTTAACTGTTGGTCAGCCCTGCAGTGGTCAGGCAGTTGGACTAGATGATCGTTGTAGGTCCCTTCCAACTGAAATATTCTATTCTAGTCTATTCTACCAAAGACGTCATTGGTAAAGCTTGCAACCTGGAGACTGGATCCATGGTCTCTATAGTTAGGGAAAGCAAGGAGGGAAAACCCCTAGGTCACTGCTGTAAATCATTATTTCCTTGGAGAAAGCAGGTTGCCAGTTTCATTAAAACCAGATGACCAGAAAAGTAGCCCATTTTTCATGCCAATTTGTCAAATGTTGACTTGTCCTACACCTCTCCTGAGGCGCAGTAATTTTTACATAAGTAGCAATGCTTTATTTCTGCATGTAACTCATTTTTCTATATCTTTTTATGACTGAGTTTTGGACATGGGTGTGTTACAGGCTACTCTTTATGGTTTTTGAACTGCTGACAGCCATTAATGTTTTTGAAAATTATGGTGAATGATGGGTGAATACCTATGAAATCTGTAGTATCACCAACAAAATGCCATCAATTCTTATTGATGGTTTCTTGCTTGCTGTCCTTTGAAATAGCTGGCACAGGGGAGAATATGCGCACGGAAAGGTGGCTACTCATCAGAACCGCTCATATTCAAGACAAATATAGGAAAGAATGCACCCAGATAACTAAAGGAATTTATTTGGATATTTACTTTTAACACAGTGGTGGAAAATAAAAAAGATTATTAATCTAGCCATTCTTATGGAGAGAAGTACAACAGTAATGAGATGAGCATTGTAAGGACAAGACTTCATTGCTGAAGCAACTATAAACATCTGACCCTCCGTGCAGCTGGATACCTTCTTGCTTTTGCACGTGCAACAGGTTTATTGCCCCTCTAAATTAACGTGTAGAACAAATTCAATCCACTGTGTGGTCGATGCTAGAAAGCTTCAATGCCTGTTCATTTTGCTCTGTGGGAGAGCATGTAAATTTGCTGTGGAAATCTTCCCTGTGCAAAAGTAGAGATGAGGCTGGGAAGTCTTTCTGCGCAAGTGTATCATGTTTTGGGCTTTGTAGTACATCAACTTTGTAGCACTGATCTGAATTATAGTATGGTGGTTAATGAAATTTAGGCTAAGCAGCAGTTTTAGCTCAGTCTTGTGTACTTTCTAGGTATTAGGTTCTGTTCTACTGGTTCTGTTCTTTTCCTTTCCAACTCATAACCCCCCTGCTTTTGAAAGCGTCATCCGCTAACTTTATAGTGGATGTAGTCTCTTTTATAAGAGACAAGGCAGGCTTTAACAGCTGATAGTCTAAACTATTGTCTCACTAAGAGATTCCTTGCATGCTGAGAGTGAAATAACTCCCTTTATGTTCAAAGAATGAAATTCACTACACTTTCTTTTTTTGATATACCTCTTTGAAATGCAAGATGAAATGTCACATATTAGCTCGTATTTTATTACCTCTTCCCTTCCATCCCTTCCTTTGCAAGACAATTCTTCATAGCGAATGCTTTTTTTTCTGTCCACTGTGAAAACAGATAATGTGTCCAAGCTGTGGCTTCTCCTACCGCACTATTATCAGGAAAAGCTGGAAATAAAAATATGGTTATCATCCACTAATGTTTTGAATCTCTTTGCTGTCTGTCAGTGATCCTAACATACACTTTTCACATCAATTTGTAAGATACTGTAGCCTAGGGAAGGTAATAGTTGTACTCAAAGGTTGTATATTTTCTTAGAATAATATTGCTAGTAAAAATAGCCAAGCTTTTGTGCACATGAATCCCTTCTCAGAATGTTTTGATTTCCTACTTATTAGGAAATCATTATGAATGTAGTTATATTAATGTAGCTAGTGAATGAATCTTATTTTAATCATACTTGTGCTTTTAAGTATGGCAGCATCCTGGTCTGGAGAGCAGAACACAAAGCAGGCATCATTGTGTTACCATGCGTTTGCTGACTCTCATTTGGCCTAATGCGATTTTTCCCTTAGCCTAGTAAAATGTCAAAGTTGATTAATGTTGATTAATAATGTTCTTCATAAACTTTTCATGCTGCACAGTTTGATTTTATCCGAGGTATGTCAACTAGTATCATGGGGAGCTTTTTCAGGAAAACAGTACTAGAAAGTGTCAAGTAAGTGCTAATGATCTCAATACACAAGAAAGAAATTGTTTTCCAATTAGGCTTTAGCTTTTGTCATTCTAGTGCCTTCTGTCTCTGGAGTATAAAATTAACTTTTACAAAATACTGGCTCCTTTCTTCATTTACCGGAGCTAAAATTGTAATGAGAGACTGTTTGCTTGAATTAAAAAAAAAAAAAAAAAAAAAAAAAAATTGTCTGTACCCTTATGCTTTTAGAAGCAGTTTAGCAGTGCTACCACTTCTGCCTTTACCTATTATTTGAATTAATTGAACTTCCTCATTAATTTTCTGGTCATTTGGCAGATGTGAAACCTAGATAGGTAGATTTCTAGATAGAAAATACCATATGCTAAGCTTTAATTATCATCCCTTTCAGGCATGTTTTCATTATCAAAGCTGCTATGTTCCACGTCTGTGAGACTTAACCTTAGTTGAAAATCCAAACAGCTGAAGCCCAGCTGCCTTTGGATTTTGAGGAAAACGAGCAGTCAAACCAGTGTTTTCTTTCTCTCGCCAACAGAGAGGCCACAACTTAAACTGGGTGCAGTGAAAGAAGGACCTCGGCAATGGGCTGGTTTTGCATGGATGGACGTTCCCTTGAGAACTTCCCGCTTGTGTGATACTTTGGGAAAAGCTTAAACCGTTCTTCTCCAGCAACGCCCCTCCGCCTCCAAAACCCTCTCTCCTTATTTTTCTTCAAAGATCAATTTAACCCCATCTTATGATAATGTCTGTGAAAAAATAGTCATCCTCCACTTATTTAGTGTTGCTACCTTGATCTTATTGCTCTCTTCTCATTTCAATCCGCTGCATTTATCTGAGTTACCCACCCGCTGCGTTTCATCTATGGCTCTCTGAGCTTTCTGCGGCAACAGGCTGTTGTCTGTGCTATTTTTTCTATCAATATCTAGGGTGCTAGACTCTTCATACATGACTAGACTTTCTAGGCATCACTGTAAGAATAATAATAATTCAGGCTGCTATTACTACTTTTAATAATGAATTGAGAGACAGAATGACATAGTAGATTCCATTTAAAAAAAAAAAGGGGGGGGGCAAACAATCATTTCTATCTTGTATAAAATCAGGAGATTTGGGACTTTCAAGCTGTCACTACAATAGGAATGCATATATTCCTGAGATCTGGTACAGGATACTCTGTACCAACTCTGAAGGACAATCTTATGACTGAATTAAAAAAAAAAAATAATCACATGGGACTTAAGAATACTGGTGTTTCTTCTGAAGCAGCTTGAGTTTCAGAAATGTAGGAGGGGTCAGGGAAGAGGGATTAGAAGGCAGCAAACAGGGAAGGCAATGCTGCATCCATACCTTACAGGAACACGTGATAACGTTCTAAGCACCTGATGTGCCAATGTGAGCCCGCACTTCGTGTTGAATAATGTCTATATACTCATTATTTTGGATTTTGAAATCCATATAGTATCTGACAACTCAGAACAGTTAAAAAGAAACCAAAGTGCCCAAGTTGGGGACAATTTTTAATACCAACGAAGATATTAAATACCAATGAATGGCCTGTGAGTGACCTATAAAAATAGACTCTTGTATGGTTTTGGTAGGATTCTTGAAAATTAGCTGGACAATTGCTACACTGACGAAAACAAAATCCTTGACTTATTACTGTCAGGGTCTGTTAGAGTACAGGAATTAACTTACTGTCTGGTTACTTAGAAACTTTGGTGGTACAAGTCAAGAATCAAACTGAAATGTATAACTGAAGAACTCTCATTATGCAGGAATTTTTAGCTTCTTTCAAAAATTCCTCCTTTGAGTTTCAACTGACTAACTGGAGAACAATCAAAATTGAATTGTCAAATTCAGACAGAAAATATTGAGTAAGTTTAAGACCCTGTAAAGACTTCTACGTACACCTTTAATTCAGCATGTTATATGTCACACTTAGTTCAGTCAGAATATTTCAAACTGAGCATGTAAACAGAATTGCAGGAATGAGATGTGATAAAGTTTTTAGAATTGATCATATTTACGATCTTATGAACTGTATGTCTGTGTATAATTGCTTTGGACAAAACATTCCAAGCCCTAGAAATCATGTTTATCAAGTATCCCATTCACAGAATCATAGAATAGTTGGGGTTGGAAGGGACCTCTAAAGGTCACCTAGTCCAACCCCCCTGCCATGGGCAGGGACCTCTTCAACTAGATCAGGTTGCTCAGAGCCCTGTCCAGCCTGACCTTGAATGTTTCCAGGGATGGGGCATCCACCACCTCTCTGGGCAACCTGTGCCAGTGTCTCGCCATCCTCACTGTAAAAAGTTTCTTCCTTATATCTAGTCTGAATCTACCCTTTTTTAGTTTAAAACCATTACCCCTTGTCCTATTGCTACAGGCCCTACTAAAAAATCTGTCCCCATCTTTCTTATAACCTCCCTTTAAGTCTTGAAAGGTGTCCCCAGAGCCTTCTCTTCTCCAGGCTGGACAACCCCAACTCTCTCAGCCTTAAAGCAGAAAACAATCTAACCGATCTGAGCCTTTCCTCAGTTTTCAGCCAACTGTGCTTACAGAACGCCTACATGCCAGGGCCTCTCCCACATCGCATTTCAAAATACAACCTGGATACCAGCTCCTTGGTCCACCGAGAGAAGGCAGATCAATCTGTCGCCACCCAAGCTGATTTAGGAATAAGGTTGAAACTTCTCCATACCCTCAGCAGCTACTGTGATGCCCAGGGTGAGCCCCCACTCCTCTAATCCAAAAGGTTTTTGCCAATGGTACTTGCTGAGCAGAGAAAGGGTTTGGAAGTGGGTAGGATTAAGTTACACTCTTCAGCACACTTAAGGACTTACCCCTTCTTCTGAGTCTGTGAAGATACCGATCACATGCATGGAGAAGAGGAAAAAGTGGGGGCACTAGCTAAAAGACCAATGTTTTTCCATCTACTGCAGACAGATCATTTACACCAGCGAAATTGGGAGGGGCTATTTCATCGAGTATAGTTGACATAGGGGTATGGGCAGTACTGTGTAAACTGCAGATAACCCTCTTTTATGAGAAATGAGAGTAACAGATAAAGAAAACTAACTTTTACCCATAAATGATCTAGCCGTCTTCAAATCACTTGTGGGGAAGTATCCAACTAAAAGAAATTTGCTTGGAGCAGAAAAAAATTGCATATAGGGTAAGCAAAATCCTCCTGAAAGAAACCAAATGAAAATGTAGGTGACATTATACAATATAATTAGCTTCCTCAATTTAGACAGGGGAAAGCTGGGAAAGATCCAAGTCTGCACCAGTAAATCAGTCTATGGTGGTTTGATAGCACTTAGTATAGGACCTGGGAATCACAAATTGTTGCAGTGTAAAGTTTTGTCCTTCCTCAACAGGAATTTGAGGAGTCCCTTGCAAAATGCCTCCAGGAAGAGTCTGACAGGATGCGTTTCTTGCTGGTTATACATCTGATTTGATCTATCGAGAGTCTGAGTACTGGAGGTTTTCAACCAAGAACATGTTTTTCATTTTCTCCATTCACTGATCCATAACAGAGTACTTGAAAGTTCCTTTCATGTCAGCTTCATAAAGACGTTTTCCAAGTGAATGTTTCAACCTGGGACAAAAATAACAAAGAATTAGTTACACTGGATTTCTCCCTTATACAAAACATTATAAAGCAGATGTTAGTGTTACCTTTTCAGGAAAGAATTACACTTGGCATGCTTGAACGACGAATCTACCAACTCATTTACTCTTACAGTTGCTGTAAGGAAGGAGATGGGAGTAAGTATAATGAGACCCTTAGTGAAAGACATTTTGTGGTGATATATAAAATGAGGTTACAAGACCACTGTTTCCTTGGGAACCCGTCTTGTCTAATGGAACTGGAAAGGAACAGAAAAAAAAAAAAGGTATTAGAGAGCTTATATTAATAACCCTGCTGGTGTCAGTACATTTAGATGACTTAGAGAAGCCACCAGAAGAAAGTACCGCGTACCTTTGATATATGACTGGAGTGAATTTTCAGTTGTAGATTATACAGTGGAAAAATAATTCCAACAGAAGAATGTAAAACAGGGATGGGAATGTGGTTTTTCAGAGTATGGTCGTTGCGTTTGGAACGAGAGCTGAAATGAACAGGAAGGGCAGGTACCTGGAGACACGTGAACATGAAGGTCAGAAGTCATAGACCTTTCACTACTAAGGGAATTACAAATGAATGCTCCTTAAAAATAAGCTTCGTAAATGATCCTACTACGTGGTAATAATTTGTCTTGTTGGTTGATTGTAGGTTATTGTTGACACCATTACTTTGGAGTAGGTAGAGAAGTCTGTGCTCTGAGTTATATTTTCATCAGTATGTCACCTGCGTAATGTAAATAACAGTAACGGCATGAGACAACAGGTTAACAGGAACGTGAACAAATAATGTTTTAATTTAATTGCAGAGAAATGCGAGGAATGATAGGTGGAACTGATGGGGAGAAAGGAAGGTAGAAGCATAGAAAGGTCAAGTTGAACCATTTCTTCAGTGAGTCACAGGATGTCTTCTGCTCTGAATCTGCTCTCTTTTCAAAGTAAATAGCTAGATAATATATGTGGATTACATTCCTGTCCCTGGATTTGTTTGTTTATGGTTCCTCGCTTAATGGTACAGGATTTAGTGGGAACAGGGCAAATACCAAGGAGAAAAGAAAGCTCTTGAAATTCTACAATCATGCTGAGAGCAGGTATTTGTAATTTGTGGATGAAAAATCACAGGCGTGTTGAAATGATTACAGAAGCAGGCACTGTAAATCCAGAAAGTTCAAAGGTAAATATCCATCGGAAAGAAATTCAGATGAATGAAGCAAAGCACAAAGAACTGTAGTGATGTCTTGCAACCAAAACTACGGTCAGAATACTGTTGGTGTTTATGGTTGAGACATGCCATGAAACACTTTTGAAACAACTGTGTAACCTGACAGGGTGGAGAGATTGCTTTCAATTGGTCTGGTTCTTTCTAATTATTCTTAGAAGCGATAGAGTGATTTCTCTCTTTCCTCGCTTCCCCAGGTTAAAATGTAGTTTCCCAAAGGGATCAGTCCAGTTAATTCTTCCATTCAACATTTATAGATTGATAAGGACTTGTACTATCTTTGGTAATCTGATGACACACAGTTCTACATTTCCTCCTCTTTTTGACTTCAATGCCAGATTTATCTAGTGCCTGGAAGAAACAAGGAACTGGGTGAGCGCCAGCTGGCTGGAATCCAGTCTGAAAGGTGAAGGTGATGTGGACTGGAAGAGCAGAATGCATTCAGGACTTGATGAAAAATCATACAGTTCATTTTACAAGGGTATCTGCTTATATACAGTATGCTCAGTTTCTAGACAATGGTTTATGTATAATAACAAAGGGTCTATTATACGTAATTTTACATCAAGAAATGGAACAGGCTTCTTTCAGCTAAGGATACCAATGTCATTTCTTAGACAAAATTAAAATTTGATGAATGTATGTGCATGATAATAGGTGTGGATTACTGTTAAGACTCGCTTTACCACAGCCAACCTATCGTGTCCTTCTGGTGATCTGTTCCTCCAGAACTTGTTTTCCCAAAGGAATGATGTCTTTAGCCCAATATCGCATGCAGAACTCTTTAGCTAGTGGAGCTACATCCTAGAATTTATTCTCTGTGGAAATACAGCTAAGGAGGACCAGGACACTTTCAGGAAGATGACTTTTTTTTCAGGCCTTTGTACCTGGTTATAAGTTGATACCATAGTCCATTAGAAATAGCGCCAGCTCCAGGAACGTATGATCCGTGGTGGAGATTTCAAACTGTCCAAACTAAACCTTTCAAAACCACTTTATTATTGCTACATGCACTTATATGATACCCAGTGTTGATGTGAAATAGGAGTTATGTCTCGTAATGTGAGAGAACAGCAGGTAGGACTCTACTGTCTGTAAACAGATTGAAAACCTACAGATCTCGATTGAACTATTTCTTCAGCATTCTTGGATAGGTTATTCCCCATTTATTTGGGCTGGATGGCATTTTGGGCATTGTAGGATTCTTTTTCCAGAAACTATTTCCTGCCATCAAAACGACTGCTCAGGTGGGGGATTTAGAGGTAGCAAAAGCGTTTTGAGAGGTTTATTCCACCACCGCCTGGTTTCCAGGGCGGGAGGAGGACTTCCTTCTCCAGCCTTCTCTCATCGGTGTCACGCTCTGGCTTTTCTGTGTCGGAGGAATCTGTCCAGACAGATGCTGGGGCAAATTTCACACCTTGCGTTGGCTGAAGGACACTCTACCAGGACGTTATGTAGGCGATCGCGGAGCTGGGCGGGACCCGCACGGCCGAACAGCCGTGCCGTTCCCGG
>NW_008824676.1:4640091-4651150 GCF_000699105.1 Pygoscelis adeliae
CGAGGGGTCTCGTCCTGCCGCCGCTGCCCGGCCGCGGCGTGAAGCACGGGGCGACGGGCGAGCGTGAGCTTCCCCCTTGCGCTGTGCCTCAGCCGCGAGGGGGAAGCCGGTCTTGTCAGAGGCGCGGGGGTCCTGCTCTGGCGAGCGGCGTGGGTCGCGTCCTTCCCTCGCCTGGCTGGGAGGCGCCGAGCAAACTCAAGAACAGTGTTCCCCCTCCGTGGCGGAGTAATCGCGCTGGCTTCTAACGGCTTAAAAATAAGCAAAGCTACTACTGTCGTGGACACGACTTTTACGAGTGCGGTGAAGCTGAAGCACTAAGCGTTTTTTTATACCAGAGTTGGTATTGTGTCCTGGGCGTGCTAACTGCAGCTGGCCCTTCGCGCTCAGTACCTGGAAGCTCTCTTCTGGGCTTTAGCTGCTGACTTTGGAAGTCTGTTTCCAAGATTCATGGCATTATTGTTAGCGTCATAAGGAAAACTTTAGACATCATTTGTGTGACAGCTACTAAACTGTGAGGTGATCTCCCAAAAACGTTTCAGTGTCTGTTTAAAAAGATTTTTTTTATTGGGTGAACATTTTGAAGAATGCCAGTGTAACGTAAGCACTGGAAATAAAGTGCCATACCCTTGTTTTATCGCTACCTCTCAGTCTCATGCTATACAATTTACTTGCTATTGTGACACTTTTATTTTAAAGCAGTTTAGATTCTTACGTCGCTAAATTGTGTGGCGTATCACAATAAATGCAAATTCTTCTCTAAAATTTCTGCACTCTTAAAAATTGTTAACAAAGAAGGAAATGGAAAATTATTCAAGTTGCAGTTTAAATATATAGTAATAGCATTACAGTTTTAAGGAAGGCTCCTGGCAACTTCTGTTGCAGACAATAATATTTATGATCCAATATAAAGTACGATTTCAGTATGATACTAGGATCAGCTTGAACCGTTAAGCTTACAAATGAAGAATAAACCGTTCTCAAGCAATGACAAGGTAAAACCGACTTAAGAAATGAAACAGAACTATTTTCGTTTGTAATCTTCACAATCTTGGAAGCAGACAATGTACAAAAGAAAGGTCTTCATCAAATCTAAAGACAAACTATAAACTTCATGTGGGGTTTAGTTTCTCATTATGTGTCACTAAAGCTTCCTCTTGAGTTCTGTGTAAGCCGTGAGGGAAATGGTGTGGCGTAAAGTTTAGACACAAAGGATAGCCTAAAACAGCTCTCTCAGGATAATGCTGCTGTCAATGGAATTTGGACAGATGGCCCACAATATTTTATAGGATACTGAGAAGCGATCACGTGTCAGATGAATAACTCACCAGTTTCATTTTTCTTAAAGTGAAGTGGCTCCTTGAACCATCAGGCACATGTCTATTCTGAAAATATCTACGGATTTATGAAGCACAACCCTGCACCAAAGTCATACCAGAGCTTGTTCTGCATTTTTAGGTAGACATTACTGAGTTTAATTCTCTTGACAGATGTTTTCCTTCTGTCAAGAGAAGAGAAAGAAGAAGAAAGAACCCCCCCATATTTATATGAATGAACTACTGTTATTGCATAAAGATAAATATAGAGCTAAATCCTGCAGTCTTTGTTCAAGTGTAATTCTCCTCGAAGGCAAGCTCCTTTTGAAGTGGAAGGTATTTTTGTCTGACTAAGCAATAAAATTGTGTCATTTCATTCCATGGAGAAATATGGGAGGATAAAAAAAGATGCTGAAAACAAGAGTTGGCATTTAGAGATATTATCACAAGAACTGTACAAATGTTGTAGAAAGGGGCAAGCATGGATTTCCTCTAATTTTTTTGATAATTTATGGTGATTGAGTGTCAGTATGAATGGCTAGTCCCTGGGCTCTACTTCCTTTCTCCATTCTATTTCTATTTTGTGCTTTTCAAATTCTTTTGCTGTGCCCATCACTGTGGTATTTGAGCATCTTCCAAAAGTGCATTAAGTAGTGTGACTCACATCTGTAATGTGGACTATTTATTCTTTTCCTTTCACTCCCTGGGGTAAATATGTGTGGATTTAAAATAGATACATAAGTTCTCCTTATGCTTGTTTTACTCTTTTTGGGGAAAGAAAATGCAGATGGTATTGAGTTGTAATCTGTAGCAACTAATAGTGATCGGGTCAGCATGAATTCTTGCCAGGATTTGCTGGAACAGGATGGCATGGAAAGCAGAAGCTTTCCAGATTTGCTCTCTCTCCTTTGGCCTGGTTCGGTCTGTGAAATGCGCCTAGCTACAGTTGTGCCCTGTGTGCCTGTGGCAGAGCTTCCGCTTTGAAAAGGAGGATGGGCAGCAAACTCTGCTGCTTCGACTGTCTCTCTTCTGGAATTTTTGGGACCCTTGGAGTGCATTTTGAATGTCATGTACTAAGAAGGTGCCTTTTTGACAAGGTTATTGAATGTATATTTTGCATAATATTTAATATGCATAACGTATGACACTCAGAGAGAGTGAATTTATGTCTGTTCACTGGGTGTAAGTCCTTCTCTGCTGTTACAGGAATATTTACATATTTTCAACTTCTATCTTTGTGGGTGTTTTACTTTCATGCATATAGCGTAGAACTTTTGATGATGCCTTTTCCTTTACATTACGCACATCCTTTCTCTTATACATTCTAGTTTTGTGTGTGTAAGCTTTCTAACAGATTTTAGATAGCACATTTCCTCCATATGGATTGATTTATGGGATTAGTCTTGTGCTTTTTTACTTTTAATTTGTACTTTATTTCTATATCAAAGGACTGGCTTGAGAGGATGCACACAGAAAAAAGATTTGTAGAAGATGCTAGGATGTTGATATTATTTGTAAAGACTTGTGTTTCAGGCTGTGTGATGTGCATATACACTTTTCTACTTGCAGTACCAGGAATTTCCAGCTCCTTTGCCTAACTATTCTGAAGATAAAATGCTCTCCTTGTAAAGTCAGACTCGCAGCTCTGAAAATACATGCATTTCCGCTTTTCATGGGTATGGACAGTTTGGCCCAGTAGAAGACAAGTTTTCCCAAGAGAAATTTCATTATGAAATCATCCAGCTTTTCATATATTTGCAAAGCATCACAAGTTTAACATGAGGTCCTTATAAAAGTTCTCTTTTGTATGTGTGTGTAGCTGAAATCAGCTGGCATTGTCATCTGTTTTATCCAGGGGGAGAAGACAGATGGAAACACGGTGGGCTAGCCAGAGAATGGTGGCTCTCTGTTAGCCACCACTGTCAAGTCCAGAGTAAGCTTTAGGAAGGCACGACTGACTGCAGCCTTGCGTGTGCTCAGTTGCTGTGTGCGTGATTGCACAGCCATAGTAAAAATTACGTAGCTACACTGACTGAACCAAAATCTCTGAAAAGTGGACCTCAAAGAAGCTACTGTGTGGGCTCTGTGTGGCACTGTGGGTGAGTGAGATGTGGGGGCAAGATGCTGGGCCTGGGGGAGAGGAAGCAATAGATTGATGGCTGTGAGTCACAGCAGTGTAAATATCCGCCTCACAAAGCTATTGTATTGCTTTATAAATAATTATCCTGCTTTATAAAGAATCAACTCTGATTTACACTGCTTTAAAAGCATTGTACTTTTAGGATTTGGATTTTGGGGCTGGAGGGATGAAAGAGATGTAGGTGGTGATTATTGGTTTTGTTTTTTGAAAATAGAGATATGTATATGGGAATTTCCAAAGTTTATAGGGTAATGCAAAAAGATTTGCTTTTGGCTAGATAGTAAACTAGGACTCCAGGCAATGTTAGTTGTTTAAGTTATGCTTCCATAACTTACACTGCGCTTTGTCTGAATCTGGAGTGCTGATCAGAACAGTCCATTGCTACACCACTCATCATTTTGCTCTTGTGTCTATGTATTATAAAATAAAATATGGTCAAGGTGACTTTAAAAGTAATAACTTTATGCAGTGTAAAGTAAGTGATAGTGGAAGTTATACAAAGATATATAGTTGAGGAAGATAGCTGTCCCCTGCTCTGCCCTCTGCCCTGCCCTCTGCCCTGCCCTTTTCCCTTCCTACTACCTCATTCTCTGCTCCCTCCTGATATTCTTTATCATCTCCCCTTTCTTTTGTTTTAACAATTTGTACTGCTTTTTGGGCCTCTCTCAAAATTGTCGTTACTCCTTCCTCTTCTCTCTTACCACATGCTTAGACATTTTATGCTGTGGATAATACTTGTTAGGATGTTATGGCTTGTACCATTTGCTCTTCAAGAAGACCTAGTGTTTACAACTGTTCTCTAAAGCATCTAGCACACTTTTTGGTGCTGTCTACAAATAATAGCAGTAGTACTTCCTCTTAGTGACTAAGCAGAATGTATTTGGCGATTATGCAGACTGGCAGTTACACTAATTACTGGGTTTGCTAATGTTAACGTTGGGTAAAATTTCAGAAGACTGCAATAGTGCTGATGTTCCTGCATTCAAAAAGTACAAGCAGGATGGGTTGGATGTGGAAAGGCCTGACATCATATGGGGACAAAAAATAGAGAAAGTGATACAGGATTTAGTTAACAAAGAACCCAAAAAATAGTTATTTAACACCAGCCAGTATGTGCTTTCTGAAATCTTGTCAAATAAGTCTGCTTTTGCATTCTTTGAAACAAAAAGAAGAAAACATTTAATTTTACATCTTAATGACAAGAGCGTAGATCATACTTTAAGGTACCGGGACTGTATCCTAGAAAGTGGTGACTGGGTGAAATTCAGTGGTCTCTGGAAGTGAGATTAGGGGGCTGAATAGTCCATTCTGGATTTTGTCTGCAGGCATCTGTGAGCTGGGTAATGTCTAAATAACTGAGGATGTCAAATAATTGATTTTTCCATTGAAACAACAGCTTAATTAGTGTATGAATTGTAAGCGCAAAAGTACACAGAAGTGATAGGTTACTACAGAACTGATATAAAATGTGTTTTTACCCTGCCAGTGAAGTTTTAAAATACTTGCCGCATATTCGAAGTTCCATAATAAGGAGGAAAAAGTAATATAATGGTTTGAACTTTGAAATTTAATCCAGTGGAACGTGAAATTAGCCATGTATATAAATGTTCAGTTTTTATCTGTAAGGTAGACTTGACAGTTTTGGGTATTTTCTTCAGCTGAATGCCACCTCTCACCCCTCTGCTTTACTGCCTTCCTTACAGTTTTACTGTCGTATTCACAGTCAGTCAGAAGGCTATGAAAGTTTCTAAAAGTCCATTAGGCCTACCTTTTCCAAGAAGGATTTTTTTTGTGTTGCTGTCTTTCCTTTTTTCTGAACATCTTCTCTGATGGCTTTTTTGACAGGAACTTGGGGACATAAAACCCAAAGGAACACAAGAAGTGATGAGTTATCATCTCTTCTATACTTGTTTGGCTGCAACAGACATTACACCTTTACAATGAGCTTTGAGGTGGGGATGATTTTTTGAGTTAAGATTAGATCATGTGGGCTGTCTTAATCATATGTCTTACTATATCATGGTTAATAGCTACAAGTTATCATAGGCAACCTAATCCCTTTAAAAGTGAGTAACAGTGAGTCTTCTTAATTTAGACTCATAAGCAGGAAGAATCTCTTTAAATACTAATTGTTTAAAAACGGCATTCAAAACCAGTTGTCTTTCAGAGAAATTAACTCATATTAGAAATCTTAAGTTCAAATCAAACCACATTGTTTTCAATGCTTACTGAGTTTAGATTTTGTCTCTTTTGCAGGACTATGTGGTGTAACAGCAGGGACTGTTACATCCCTGAAGTATAACTGTCTGTTGAGGGTATATTATAGTTTATTAATAAGAACAGTTTACTTCTAATCTGGTAGTGCTTTTGTAAACTCAATAAAGTCCAGCAACTGCATCTCGTGATTTGTTAAACTTCTGGTGATAGAATAAAATTGCAGAATCAGTGCTGTGCTGAAAAGCTGCTTCTGCATGATACTATGTTTGACTGTTAAATCATGTTTTTTCTCCAAGGTATTGTCTTGAAGCTGCAAAGGCATCAGTCAGGACTGAGATTATAAGAGTTAATGTAACAGCACAAGACTGTACAGGGGAGTAGTAGTGCATTTAAGAAGTTAATACATATCATTTTTGGAGAGTAAGCATTCAAAGTAATTTATACTCTTCTCTGCTGTTTTCATTGAAGGTGGAAGACAGTTCTTTTATGGTCTTGAATTCAAATATCAGCTGCCATCACATTTCTCTGCCTAAACATGTTTGCAGAGTGATCTTAGTTGCATATTGAGAAACTGAAATAGAATTAATGCATTTTGATAGGGGAGGAGTTTATAATAGTCTGCTTTAGGTATCTTTTGGAATTTTGAAGTTTTGATGTGAGAGCCTAAAGCATATCTTTGATTTAGACTTTAAACTCTTTTATTAAAACCATAGTGAGAGATCCTGTTTGTTCTAGCAGGAGTTAGCAAGAGCTGAACTTGTGTTTCAAAAAAGTCCGAGTGTTTCTATTTAGAAAATTCACAACAAAAATCTTTAAATAAAACATAAAACAGTTTTTTTCTTTTTACTGTCTCTATGGGGTTGGTTCTTTCTTCTTAAATGTCATACGAAGTTGTTTAAATACTTCCTGATAACTTATTCTTTCTTTATTTAACATTAATATTTTTAAGGTGACTAGTTTCTGCTAGCAAATATTATATTGTATTTGAACATAGAATATCTCACAGGTCATATAGCATTACTAGGTATTTGATATAATGTGGCATTTTGGTTCTATGTATTTGTGAGGGCAGTATTTCTTTAGAATGTGTATTACCTTAAGCATATGAGGGATATCAAATGTTTTGACCTTTAAATAAAATTGTTAGTTAGAAGCAGTCAGCCTTTTTTGGAAAATGTTTTGCAACCATTTTTCATATAACTTTTCAGAAATGAGTACTCCATGTGTCAGCAAGAAATCTTTTTTGATATATGATTACTATAACTCTTGGTGCATTTATACATTTTTCTCTTTACAGAAAGGATGAGTGAGAAGTAATGCTTTTAAAGCTGTTTAAAGCCCAGGTAACACATAGAATAATAGAAAATAAGGCTGGTTGGGACCTCAAGAGGTCTCCCAATTAATCCCTTGCCGCGAGGTATGACCAACTATAAGATAGCAATTCCTGACACTTATTTGTCTAATCTAGTGATTCCCAACTGTGAGGGCCCACCTCAGTAGTAGGCTTCATGGCCGAGGCAAGGGTACATAACAGACAACACACAGAATTTGAGCTAATCAGCTCTGCAAGAGCTGTGCTGCCTACATAGGAGAAGGTGAGCAGTGGGCTGAACAGATTTTAGGGTAAAGCTCGTGAATCCAGTATGGAACTTTTGCAGTTTTTTCAAACAATAGTTTACTACTGAAAAGTATGAGAACAATGAATCCAACTACTGACTTAACCAGGGATGGAGATTCCTTGAACTCCCTAAGTAATTTGTCTCAGTTACTCAGAGTCATTATCCTTACCATTAGATTTTTTCCCCTACTGTTAAACCTAAATCTCTTTCCTGCCATTTGCTACTTACTCTGTCCTCAATGAAAATGCAGAGCGGTCTGTCACTTTTCTGTTTGCAGCAACGTTTTATATATTTCACAAATGTGATCATATCTCCTCCTGTAGATTCTTATAATCTCCTTTCTGTAGACTCAACAGGTCATGTTTTCTAGACTTTTGACCATTCTTGTTGCTGTTTTTTATATACTTTCTAACTGATCTTGTTTGAAATACAATGTCCAAACCCAGATGCAGTATTCCAAACAAAAGTGTACGGGGAGAGCATAGGGATTAACACCATGTGTCTTGCACAGAACACTTTCCTTGTACAGTCAGTGTCATGTGTGTTTGGGTTTTTTGTTGTGATACAGCATTCTGGACTCATGGTCAGCTTGTGATCTACTATACCTTCAACACGTTTTTCTGCAGGACCGCTGTTGAATCAATCATTCCTCATTTTGTATTTTGAAGTTGATTACCTCAGCTATGCATAGTGTTTGTCTTCATCCCTGTTGAGTTGTATTCTGTCTGTATCAGATGCCTCTTATGAATTTTTGCATTAGAGTGCTTAAATAAAATGCACAAGCAGCCCTTGGAGCAAGAACAAGGATTTGCCTCTAGAGAGTATCCTAATCACAGAGCTATTTAGACTTTCTCTTGCTTGTCCATACATTCACATTCCTGAGTGCACTGTTGTACAGCTTCACTGGTAGGATGCAGAATAATCTTATTCCAGATTTGCCCATAACTTGTTTGTTAGGGAAGAAAGAGCTGTGTTCAAATCTCCTCAAGCTGAGAAAGGCGTACAAGACAGGTCTTGCACCTCCTTGGAAAGACATAAGTGCTACACCATTGTAAGGGAAACAGTTGCGTCCTCTGCTATATTTATTCAGTCCGTGGAAGCTGTTGGCTTACAACAAATTTGACAAAAAAGTTGAGGTCCCAAAGATACTTAATTACTAAGGTTCTAATGAAAATAAGTAGATGGGTAGTGGAAAGGGATTGTCCACACTCCTGACTGTGGAAAAGTCTGCTCACACCATATTACATACCAAGGAGTCCTTGTAGGGGAGAACCAACCATAGACATCACAATAAATCAATCATGAGCTGTGAGTCCTCATGAAATCAGACTTCTTTAGGTTCAGCACTCACAGAATTGCTTGGTTAATGAAAATGATTGCCTCAGTTTTGGTATCTTTTTCATTCCTGTGTTACAACATTTAGAGCTTGGGTTAAGGACTGAGCCCAGACAATCTCTGGAATTCTTCTGACCAGATGTGCACATCTACAGTGTAAGATATCTACATCTGAAATAGCTTAGATTCAATTTAAAGCAAATGGAAATAAAGAGGTGTCTTTAGGATGCGATCCATCTCATCTTAAATTAGACATTTCAAATAGGCTGGATGAATTGCAGAGCCTATTTCTGGCTACGGACTTAAGAAGACAGAGTGAATGTGTCAGATGTAGAGGTCTACCTCGTAGACATCTTGAGCTAGGTAAGTTGAATCTCACCCTCAGAGTTCTGCCTTTGAGAGTAACTCTTCACTATTTGGTCTTATAAGAATGCCATAGGCACTTTCCCTGCTGGCACTGACTTTTATGGTTCTCTAGATTTCTTTAGAAGCCTGTTTGTCAATCTGCATCTTTTGCTTATACTTCAATCAATTATTAATTAGGGCATGCTAATTTATCCATATCTTTACTATTTGAGACTCACTGCTGGGAACCTGAGTATGTTTCCCTTCTAGTCCAAGGTTATTCTTAAGATTTGGTATATCTTTTATACTAAATTCAGAAAGCCTTCGAAGAATGAGATCTAAAAGAAGACCTAGGAATACAAGATCTTTCCAGCATGTGGGATTAAGCATACCTATCAACAAAAGTACATTGCAAAGAAAATCTTCACATGCATTCACCAATAAGAATGATTAGTGGATATTTTAAGCCAGAGGATAGAATCTCATAGGTGAAGCTAGTCTGATTGCTAGATGAGAAGCTACAAGCACAGGATTTGTCTACTACGTGTAAACTTAAAACAGTGTAACATTAAGACCCAAAGAAAACTCCATAAACTCAATTTAAGTTGATAATTTCTTTCCATAACTCACACACTATCTCTCTTTTGCTATGTATCAACGGAAGTTAGAGACATTTCAACATATGCTTTGAATACCTTGAATATCCTCTATTCTTTGAATTTCTTCTTTTCTGCCAGTTAGCCATTGCTTTAACAATATTTGTTTAGCTACTGTGTATTTGCAAGTGGATAGGTCACTTTTGATAGTTGTCTGTTAAAAACATACTGTTGAATTGCTATGCATTCTGAATTCAGCAATTTCTTGCTTTAAAAGCCTGGATAAACAGGTATCTGCAAGAGATGTTGTGTGGTATAGAAATCAAATACATTTTTGCTGAATCAGGCCCTAAGACAGTTTGGGAACATGGGTTTTGATTCAGCATGCTTTCATTAATTTGGTTAGTCATTGTGATATGATTCATTTCATTCTGTGTAACCGACTGCTGCACAGTAAGTGACAGCTGAACCATGTATTATCTAACAGCTAGAAAAATAGCATCACTGTCACGTTTAGAAGGCTGAGGATTATACTTTTATTGAACACGTGTTTTGTACTAAAGCTAAAATGCTTCAGGAAAAATCTTATTTTTTATAAAATACTTGTAGCATTACAGATATGAAATATCACGGTAAACAATATGAACTGTTTAAAAATAAGAACTCAATTTTAATTTATGAATAGAATGAAACTTCTTGTTCTGATTTTTAATAATTTATTGGCTTTTTGGATTGGTTGTAAAATTATGCCTGTGGAAGCTTTGCTGATAGTGTGATTTACATACAAGTGGTAGGTTTGGGGAGCTAAATTTAACTGAATGGGAAATACTTCTCAAGTGCTGGTATTAATTCCATGCTAATATATATCACATCAGAAGACATTTCAAGTGAAGCAGGAATTTTAATTATTCTGCTGAACTTTACCAAAAATGCCAGGGAAATTCAAAAGTTAGTGGGTTGTAAAGTTAAGCAAAATCCCAATATGATTGAAAGAAAATTGTAATTTTACCTAGTATCCACATTTCTTTTTAAAAATTGTATCTTCCATTTTTAAAAATATGTATCAGAAAATCCAAATATATTTTTTTCCTCCCGTTTATGGTTTATCTGAAAAAATACTGTAGAGGGTGCTGTGAAGGCACTGAGCCAAGAAAAGGTATTTTCAGGGTAGAGTACTGTCATGGTTTAACCCCAGCTGGCAACTAAGCACCGCACAGCTGCTCGCTCACTCCCCCCGCAGTGGGATGGGGGACAGAATTGGAAGAGTAAAAGTGAGAAAACTCGTGGGTTGAGATAAAAACAGTTTAACAGGTAAAGCAAAAGCCGCACACAAGCAAAGCAAAACAAGGAATTCATTCACTCCTTCCCATCGGCAGGCAGGTGTTCAGCCATCTTCAGGAAAGCAGGGCTCCATCACGCGTAACGGTTACTTGGGAAGACAAACACCATCACTCCGAACATCCCCCCTTCCTTCTTCTTCCCCCAGCTTTATAT
>NW_008824676.1:4651208-4651414 GCF_000699105.1 Pygoscelis adeliae
CGTGTCCCCTCCCAACTTCTCGTGCACCCCCAGCCTACTCGCTGGTGGGGTGGTGTGAGGAGCAGAAAAGGCCTTGACTCTGTGTAAGCCCTGCTCAGCAGTAACGAAAACACCCCTGTGTTATCAACACTGTTTCCATCACAAATCCAAACCATAGCCCCATACTAGCTACTATGAAGAAAATTAACTCTATCCCAGCCAAAACC